>NW_027108636.1:475049-485676 GCF_000696795.3 Halyomorpha halys | reverse complement strand
AATTATTTATTAAATAATAATTATTATTATTGGATTTTTTATTTATTTTTGGACAATTCCTTATATTATTAATATTTTGCCAAATTTACTCCCATTACAGGGACATTAAACATTATTAGCCGTTCTTTAGTCGTTATTCGCTTTTTTAAAATTATTGCAAGAAGATGGTTCGTGTAAGATTAGGTGTGGTTCATAGTACAAGAGCCCAAGAGGAGAAAAAAGGCAGTTTTCTCACCCCAATTTTTGATTACTTTAATGAAAACTATGTATAATTACTAGTGACGAGTCTGCCAAGTATAGGTAGGGAGAATAAAAAATGGCGACTGTTTCAAAGCGATAAAAAAAACTAACTTTTCATTAGGAGCTCTATATCTTAAAAGTAGGAACAACATAATAAAACCTAAGAGAACGACATTTAAAGAAGAGTAAATTTGTTAAAATATGAGCCCTAATTGAGTTATTTACGTTTAATAGTTTTCGAGATATAGCTTTTTAAAAAGTAACATTTCATAAAAATGTTGTATGAGACGTACTGAAAGATCAGTAGTTAGTGAATTTATTTTAATAACATATATCTCAAAAACCATTTGACGTACAGATGTCTATTAGCCACTCAAATTATAGCTAGGTTAATGAGCTATAAAGTAGTTTATGATATTTATCTTCGTAGGAGTAGTAGTTTACATGAAATTCGCTAAAATATATTGATTTATAGTTGTTCTGACAAATTTCCATTTGCCAAATTTATATTTACATGTGAATATCATAAAAACTACTACCCCTACGAAGATAAGTGTAATAAACTACTTTATAGTAAGTTAAATTTCCTTTATTTTGAGTATTGGCAGACATATGTGCGTCTTATGAATCTAGAGATATATTTTTTGAAAAATCCATTATTTTATACGAACAACCAGAAATTAACATTTTATGAGTTTATTTTGTCAAATATCGTAAAAACTACTACTTTTACAAAGGTAAACATTATTAACTATTTTGTAGTAAATTCAACTAGCTTTAATTTGAGTGCTAGCAGATATCTGTACGTTCAATGGTTTCTGAAATAAAGGTTTTCATAAATCAAACTTATTGTCCGAACAATTATAAATCAATTTATTTTAGCGAATACCATTTTGCATCAAACTATCATTCTACCATCGTAGGAATAAAGGTTATAAACTTCTTTATAGTCCATTAAACTAGCTTTAATTTGAGTGCTAATAGACATCTGTACATCACATAGTTCCTGAGATATAGATTTCTCAAAATAAATTAACTAGCTACTAATCTTTAGTAGATTTTTAAGAAATTTTGCTTTTTAAAAAGCTATATCTCGAGAACTATTGGACGTAAATAGCTCTTTTAGGGCTAATATTTCAGCAAATTTACTCTTCTTTAAACAATTTTCTCTTAAGTCTTCTAGTGTTGTTGGTAGTTTTTAAGATATAGAGCTCCGAATGAAAAACTAATGTTTTTTATTCCTGGCTTCACCGAACCATCCATACAGTCCAAAATCCTTCGTAAAATCCTTAATGCTCCTTACTTTGTCACAAATCAAGCCATCCACCAGGGCCTCAATGTTCCATATGTTGCCAATTTGGACAGAACCAGATACTACTCCTTCCAACCATCCAAATCCACTTGTTTCTAACCTGGCTTCTCCTTCATTACCTAATAATCCTCCTAGGCGTCTGAAAAGAAGATGGCCTCGAGATATTCTCCTCTAGAAATGTTATTGAAGTTCTATTAGTGGGTGGATTCTCCACATTTTTGTATCATGTCACAATATCACCTACAGTAAATTTACTTGTTGTATATATTTGTATACAGTTGTAAATATTAAATAAAAATGCATTTAAACACCATTAATGATATTAATATATGATTAAATTTCTTGTCCGAGTTAATAATGGAAGGAGTGATATCTGGTTCGGGATTGATCGGTTACATGTGGAACAATAAGGCCTTTATGGATGATTTTATTTGTGACAAAGTAAGGAGCATTCGAAGGTTTAGTGGAGCCCCAAAGCTCAACTCCGTAAGTTAATAATTACGCCTTATTACAGTCATGTAGATCAGTCTTTTGTAATGGATTGGAAGTTTGGACCCTTTGTCTAGTAAGTGCTGTACTAGTCGAAACCGACTTGCAGTTTCCCGTCTTTTCAGTATTGTATGAGAATTTAAGTTAACAAGTTAGTCGTTTGTCCAGAAGTAGTCCAAGGTAGCAGATCTGTTTTACAGGGATAAGAACAACATTATTAAAGGATACTGTAGGGCAGGTTTATGACACAGAGTAAAGGTGATTTGATGGGATTTAAATTGGGTTTATGAAAAAATAAATTAATAATCCAAAAATGTAGCAATAAAAGTATAATTAATTAAATTTAATTTGGATTGGAAGGAAAAAAAATGTTAAAAATACATGAAATTAATTTATAAAATTATTAAAACGGGTAAGTTTCTCTGTCAAATCTAATCTGAAATATAAATCAGATTTAGTCGCAGTTTATTTTATTTATTTGAATGATGATGATGCTTATAAATTAATCCAAAGGTCATTAATTAACAAAGTAAAATCCCCGAAGCAGAATCTTAATTGGACAATAAGCGGAGATGGACTCAAGCTAATCGCTTCTTCTTTGTCATCTAATTGCTATTAAGAATAATATATTCTGCTCAAAATTTATTTTAGGATATATTATTACTTGTTGAAGAAATGGAACAATTTATTTATTGAACTAACTTATCCTTACTTTATTCCTAATAATGCTGGTTTTATTTTTTTGTAATCTGTAACTTTACTTCTATTTTTATAATCGGTATTTCATATCAACTGTTGTCTCATAACGGTCTTTCATGACAGTTACGTTTCTAGCGAATCCTTTGTCTGTCCGTAGCACACTCTGGTGAGCCTTCTAAAAATCAAAAAACCATTCAGTTTTAGGCCTACCTTCTACGCCATAACGTGAGTCTCCTTTCTCGTTCTCATATTTCTTACATTATTCTTTTCCCATTCTCCATATTCTACCTTTTGCCACTAATTATTTTTCATTGTCTGTCATACTGTTCAATTTGTAGATTCAATATTTTTTCAACCTTCGTCTTGCCCTACAGTATCCTTTAATAATACCTTACTTATTCCTGTTGAACAGATCCGTTACTTAGGACTAAATCTGGACAAACGACTGTCATGGAATCCTCCTACAAGACTGAAAAGACAGGAAACTGCTCATCGATTCCGTTTGCTAAATGCTAAACATTTGCTAGACAAACGGTCCAAACTTCCAATCCATTACAAAAGACTGATATACATGACTATTATAAGGCCTATTTGGGCATACGGAGTTGATCTTCGGGGGTCCACTAAACCATCCAATTCCTCCCGAATCCAACCTTTACAGTTCAAAATCCTTTGTAAAATTCTTAATGCTCCTTACTTTGTCACAAATCATGTCTTCCATCATGACCTCAATGTCCCATATGTTGCCGATTTGGCCAAAACCAGATGCCATTCCTTCCATGGAAAACGTCTCAACCACCCAAATCCACTTATTTCTAACCTGGCTTCTCCTTCATTACCTAATAATCCGCCTAGGCGTCTGAAAAGAAGATGGCCTCAGGATCTTCTCTTCTAGAAATGTTATTGGAGTTCTATAAATGGATAGATTCTCCACATGTTTTTATCATAAACAAATAAACTTACAGCAAATTTACTTGATGTGTATATATGTATACAGTTGTAAATATCAATAAATAAATTATTAAAAAAAAAATTGTTGTCATTTTTTTAGACACTTCTTGCGTATATTATATTGTACATATCTTCTTACTACTTGATATTATATTTCATCTTTCACCGTTTTCAATCGACTACTATCTAATTCCACGATTATCAATCAACTTATTTTTTTTTACTATTTAATTATCAGTTACCAATTTTTTATCAGTTATGATTCAATTCAATATTTTGTATAATTCCAAATTTTTTTGTATACTATTCCTTTTCAATTCTATGTTTCTCTAAATGTTTTTATCTCTTTTATTTTATAGCTTTGATGAAGACCTGAAACTCAGGTCGAAACGTCGTCATAAAATAAATAAATATGGTTTTGTTTGTGTTGTTATTTGCTGACCGCACTCCCCGACAAACTTCTCCAATCATTAATCTACGGACAACTATCTACAATAATTTTGCCAAAATGTGATAAATAGTACTATATTACATTATTGGCTTGTTCCTAGCAATTTATTATAAATTTTGTGGGTCTTTCTGATTACTGAACCTATCGTGCTTTCTGCGCTTCAGTCGAGACCTAATTGTGTTAAAACTGTCCGAAATCCAGTCCCTTCCCAACCCCATGATCTAACCTCCCGGCCCAGATCGCCACGATAGAGGATCTAATAATAGAAGTGAGTAAACAGATCTTCGTGATGGAGCAATTATAGCCTTTAGCGACCTCAAGTCGCGGCCAAGGTCACGGATGGTTCCTAACCTCTTACTTGTTCACAAGGCCCTAATTATCGCAAGTCCCAATCACTGTCCGTTTGTCCAATGTTTACTCTTAGTCGAGGAGAAGACAACCGTAAGCCACGGGATCACGATCAACTCGTCTCTTGAAGAGATTTTTTCTAGCAGTACTCAATTATGGGAAAATGGCTAGAAGAAGGTGTTTGGATTCTTCGAACTGCAAATTATAATGGAGTGGATTTAGTCTGACTTTGATGTAATTTAAGGAGAAATCGGTTGGGAGTTATTCTCACGATACAAGAATACTCACTGATTAGTAAAACGTATATTAATTATGCGGCAACGTTTCGGCCATAATTGTAAGCGCTGCTGATGTCCAAAGAGGTTGTCAGAAGAAATATCCCTCTCATAGGGAGAGTTTGTCGTAAGAAATTCTCCTACTCCCTAAAGTATTAGGAAATCATCATGGTAACAGTATTTCCCAAGACACAGTATTTTTAAAAGAAACATTTCATGAATTTTTTTTTTTTTTAATTTATTTATTTATTGATATTTACAACTGTATAAAAAAATTCAAGTGAATTTGATCATAATGATATGATACAGGATGTAGAGAAACTACCCAGTAGTAGAACTCTAAAAACAGTTTACAATATAAGGCCACGAGGCCATCTTCTTTTCAGGCGCCTCGGAGGATTGCCAGGAATGGAAGAGGAAGCAAGGTTAGAAACTACTGGGTTTGGGAGTTTATTATGGAAGGAATAATATCGGGTTCGGGCTAGATCGGTTACATAAGGAACATTTAGGTCTTTATGCATGGTTTTACTATTAACAAAATAAGGAACATTGCGGATTTTACGAAGGATTTTTCATGAAATATATACTGAAAAATGAGTACTTAATGGACTAATAGAAATTAAGTTATTTTAGCAAATATCATAAAAACTACTACTCCGAACTACATTATAGCTCATTAAACTAGCTACGATGTGAGTACAAATAAGCATCTGTCTAATAGTTTCTGAGATATAGATTTCCGAAAATAAATTCATTAATAACTAATTTTTCAGTATATCTCTTATAAAATGTCGCTTTTTAAAAAACCTTATCTCGGAAACTATTGAACGTAAACATCTCTATTAAGGCTCATATTTTAGAAAATGTACTCTTCTTCAAATAATATTCTTCTAATTTTTCTAGTATAGTTGGTATTTTTAAAGATATAGAGCTCGGAATAAAAAATTATTATTTTTTTAACGTTTTGAAACACCCGCTATTTTTTATTCCCCCTACTCACACTTGGCAGACTTGTCAATTTAGACTATTAATTATACATAGTGTTCATTATAGAAATAACAAATTGGGTAAAGATAAAGATTTCCCAAAATAAATTCACAAACTGCTGATTTTAAGTGAATATTTTATATATGCTTCATTTTAAAAAACTGTATCTCGGGAACTATCGAACTGACCCAGCACTATTAAGGCTCATATTTTAGTAAATTTGTCCTACTTTAAATGATGTTCTATTAGGTTTTCTAGGGTTGTTGGTAGTTTTAAAGATATACAGCTACGAATGAAAAAATATATTTTTTTTTAACGTTTTGAAACAGCCGCCATTTTTTATCCCCCTTACCTATACTTAGCAGATTCCTAAAGTATGACTATTAATTATACATATTTTAAATTAAATTAATAACAAATTTGGGTGAAATAACTGGTTTTTTTTTCACTGGGCTACTACTATGAATTGAAAAGTTTCGGGCATATTCTCAACCAATAAAACAACCATTTAGAACTTTGTTTATTTGCTTGTGCTCACAATCGAGGGGTATGCTTTTATAAGTTGTGGAATTATTTATAAAATGAGAAAGCAATAGTCCTTTCAGTACGAAGATGAGCAGTGCCATCTTAACTCACTTTTTTCGGTGATCTACGAATTGAAACGGATCAAAAATCAATTGAGAAGTACAACTGCTTTAAGATTGTGCAGTTTTCATTTATATAATTAGATAAATAGACTATTAAGAAGTAATTTATGATATTGTTGATAAAAAATCGAGAAAAGTAACTCTTGGAGATGTTTAATTTTTTTTCTGAATTTTTGGTAATAATAATAATAAAAGGCTTGCAAACCTAAAGGCATCTACGTTTCGGTCTACCCCTCGGATGTTTACCCTTCGGTTTATTGCTTATGAACATTTTAGAATCCGCTCATTACTAAGTACCACAACCTTACACTCCTAATTATTTGCCGCGATGCTATAAGCTGAATTATATATATCGCATGCGGTTCCCTTAATTCAGCGTTGAATAGCTTTCTACCCGAAATTGTTTAAAAATTAATTCAAAGGACTCTATCTCTAACATCTAGGAAACTATATCCTTCTGATTCTGACTGGCTTTAAGAGACAGTCTAAGGTAGTTGTCAAGTTTAAAATTAAATATGTCCCATATACTTCCTCGTTATCCGTTCTTATCTCTCCGATAGATTACTTCAAGCAAATCACAACGGCGCTTATTCACCCCTATACCGTCAGTCTGCTGGTGTACCTCAGGGTAGTATTCTTGGTCCTATCCTTTATACAGTTTTCACAGCTGACATCCCAATCCATCCTAACAATATCCTCACCACGTATGCCGATGATACATGTCTATTGTCAGTGAACTATGATCCTTACATTGTATCATCCTCCAATCCCACATCACCATCCATCACATCACGATCCTACAAAACTGGAGGATTAAAATTAATTCCAATAAATCCCACCCAATTACATTTACCCTTCGTCGTAAACCAATGACCTCTTGCCATACAGTGTTATTTAATAATACCTTACTTATTCCTGTACTTATTCCTGTAGGAGAACAGATCCGTTACTTAGGACTACATCTCGACAAACGACTGACATGAAATCCTCATACAAGACTGAAAAGACAAGAAACTGCTCGTCGAATTCGACTATTACAACATTTACTAGACAAACGGTCTAAATTGCCAATCCATTACAAAAGACTGATCTACAGGACTATTATAAGGCCTATCTGGACATACGGAGTTGAGCTTTGGGGCTCCACTAAACCATCTAATTCCTCCCGAATACAATCCTTCGTAAAATCCTTGATGCTTCTTACTTTGTCACAAATCAAGTCATCCATCATGACCTTAATGTCCTATATGTTGCCGATTTAGCCAAAACCAGGTACCATTCCTTCCATGGAAAACTTCTCAACCACCCAAATCCACTTGTTTCTAACCCGGCTTCTCCTTCATTACCTAATAATCCTCCTAGGCGTCTGAAAAGAAGATGGCCTCAGAATCTTCTCCTTTAGAAATGTTATTGGAGTTCTATAAATGGATAGATTCTCCACATGTTTTTATCATGTCATAATATCACTTACAGCAAATTTACTTACATTTTACAACTATACAGTTGTATACTTTAATAAATAAATTATTAAAAAAAAAAAAAAAAAAATTGTCCCAATTTGCGAAATGGCAACTCGACATTTTTGATATTCCGTCTGTTAAATGCAATATTATTTAACGGCAGTAAAGACTTGCTTCTCCGTGAGCACGTAGCGACGACGGCAAATATCGAAGGCCGTTCCGACTGATTCACCGTTGCGTTATGCAACTGCCCACGTTCGTGCGAACGCCTACCGTCTCGTCTGGTGCATCTTGGGACTGGGAGACTGGACGAAAAAAAATGAAAAAGTAGTAAATACAGTAGCATTCCGCATATGCATTTCTACCATTGAAAGAATAGATGTTTGTTATCATAATATATTCATAAATCTACTCCTAGGAGACTTTTACTTGGAATCCACACACAGGACTGAAACGACAAGAAACTGCTCGTAGATTCCGATCCGATTCAAACGCTCTAAACTTCCCATTCACTACAAAAAAATTAGTATACACTACAATAATCAGACCAATTTGGACATATAGAATTGAGCTCTGGGGCTCCACCAAACCATCAAATTCTTCCCGCATTCAATCGTTACAATCCAAAATCCTTGATGCTCCTTATTACGTCACAAATAAACTCATTCACAAAGACCTCAACATCCCATTCGTTGCAGGTTTAACCCAAAACAGATATGCGTCTTTTCATTCCAAACTCCTTAACCATCCTAACCCATTAATTCTTAATCTTTCACCCTTAACAATCCCTGATAATCCTCCGAGACGTCTGAAAAGAAGATGGCCACGGGACCTTCTAATTTAAATTAATGTTTGAAGTACCACCAATGGGTGGTTCCTTCCCAAGATTTTCCAGTGTATATGAAATGTCTTTACCTATTGTATTATTTTGTACAGTTGTAAATTACATTAAATAAATAATTAAAAAAAAATCTACTCCTATCTGAATATAGATCATTTATAAAAATATTACAATTTTTTATTTATAGTTTTGTTTATAAAAAGAATAAATATAATATGTTTATTTACTTATATCAGTCGAAACGGCATTAATTTCATCGATATAGATATTAGAGGAAATACATTTGAACAGAGTATTTAAGGCCTACGATAGCTATAAACAACAGGCGAAATTAAACGTAGGAAATGCTTGTTATTTTTCAATTCCAAAATTTCTTAGCTCGTTTCTTTTGTCCAGGAACTTAAAAATTAGAATTTTTAGTTAAATAAAATAGTAAGAATTTTATTTTAGAAATTAGAACTGGCTGATCGAGAAGAAAAGGTCGTGATTTCTGAAGGAATTTCATATCGTGGAGAGCCTGTCGATGACTTCATTGTCCTAATTAAACAGAGAATTAAATCGAAATGATATCATATGTGGGAAAATGTTACTGATAATAAATTACGGGTAATCCTGTATGCCAGAATTGCGGAACGCGACTTATCCTGAAACACACCTAAACTGAATGCCAGGCATACGAATTCCTCAAATCTTTGTATGAATTACCAGTAGAACTCCATTCAATTTTGCAGAATAACTAACAGACTGTTAATTAACCTTTTGAATTTCTGAATCACCCAAAACTTTACCATAAAATTTAATGAAATTTTACCACAAGATCCCATTTTGCAATAGTTATACATTTCAATTCAGAAATTAAGGCAATTAGGATTGATAAAAATGTCGGATATCAAGTCATAATGACTTCCAAGTGGTTGATGCCTTAAAATAATAATAATAAAAGTTAGACTTTACAAAACTATTATCTATCTTACCGTTCTTCATGGATGCGAAACGAGGCCTCTGAAGGGAGAAATAGCGCCTCAAGTTTTTGGAAAATAAAGTATTGAGTAAAATATTTGGACCGATTGGGAAAAATATTGGAATGATGAGTTTACTGAAGAATTTAGCAGAATAAACTTATGGATATCTTATCACTGCCGGTTTATGGAAGATCTTTTTTCATGCGTAAAAAGTAGATGATGCAATTGTAATATCAAGAAAGTTATTACTATTGTAACCGCCTGAATAATATGTTTTATTTATTAAATAAATCAAAACTTGTATCCTTTATTGTCTCAACACTTTTTATTTTTCACCAGTCCAACGTTTCGGCCATTTTAGATATCCTCAAGGACATCTTCAATTATAATTTCTTCCTCACATTAATTTAGTTACTTTTCCAGGTTATTCGGACTGTTACAACTTGTTCGGACAAAATATACTTTAATTTAAAATGTATTAGGGGCATTTTCATGATGAAACATCTGGCACCATTTCACGACCAAATTGCATCATTATTGGTGACTTTAACGCGCACCATTAATATTAGGAATCCTGTTCAAATAATGCAAGAGAATCGAAACTTATTATTACGCATTTATTTTCCTCCGCGATGAAATAAAACATATTTTAATTATATTATTACAATTTTTTGAGACAAGGTAATTATTTATTAAATTAATCAAAACTTGTATCCTTTATTGTCTCAACACTTTTTATTTTTCAACAGTCCAACGTGTACCAGCACGTAAAGGACAAAATTGAAATAAAAAGCAATCGGGATTAATATATAAAATTCCATGTTTATATTGTCCAGCAATCTATATAGGTGAAATTAAGCAAATGTTGGGGGATAGAATATATCAACACAAAAATGATACAAGAAATAAAAAAAAAGGATCCAAATAAAACAGCACTAGTACAGCATACAGCCAAAAATCAACAT
>NW_027108636.1:465823-474594 GCF_000696795.3 Halyomorpha halys | reverse complement strand
AATAAAGAAAATGACCTGGGCAGAATAGCCTGCAAAAGAAACTTTAAATTAATGTGAGGAAGAAATTGTATTGAAGGTATGTTATATTATAAAGTGGATAATGTTGTTGTAAGTGTTAAAAATGAAGATATAATATAAGCTGTTAAATATTTAGATGTCCTTGAAGATGGCTAGAATGGCCGAAACGTTGACTGGTGAACAATAAAGTGTTGAGACAGAAATGGATACCAATTTTTGATTTATTTAATAAATAATTACCTTGTCTCAAGAATTTGAAATAATAAAATTGAAATAAATTTTGTCCAATTTCAGTCTTTAATTTTTTTAAAGTTCAACGTTTCGGCTAATCTCACCATCCTCAAGGACGCGATCTTAAATAAAAATGTACACTTATATCAATAATTTAATAATATGGACTTTTTGCAAGCTATTCTGTCCAGGTCATAAATTTTAGTCAAAATTAACCTATTTCACTCTTTATATTAATACTAAACCTTTTAATTTAACAAAGCAATTAAACACTATTATACTTTGTTATCACAAAATTATTTGTGTTAAAGATTGCCGCATGGCCAAATTGGCTGAAACGTTGGACTTAAAAATAAATTAAGAGTGTTTTAAATTGGGTACAATATATTTTATTAAACCAGTCTCAAGATAGTGAAAATATTATATATTGAGAAATAGTTTATTTTAAAAGCAGTACTGACCAAATATATTGTGTTGATATAAGATATGGCATACTAATCAATAATATAAATTATATAATATAAATACATTTTATTTTTTTTATATAAAATATTTCTATTTTTTTTTTCCTCATTTCAAGTAAATATCACGTCCCAGTGTTCTTTTTATAGCTGTTATATTACATCTTGTTTTTTTCCATTGTCAATTTATTTTCTTTCTTTTTTTTTTTGTTAGTTGTTGTTTTGTTCTTGAACGTATCTATTTTATTACATTTATTGAGTATTATCTTATTATTTTATTACTTACTATAATATTATTTACTTAATATATTTTATTTACTTATTATTTATTATCTATTTTATTACATTTATATACATTTATTTACATTTATTGAATGTATCTATTTTATTTTTTTATTATAAGATGTAAAATAACATATCACAAACATTTAATTATTATACAAGTTTTAATTAAATTTAAAAAGTAATATATGCTAAAACTTATAGTACGCTTATTTAAAAAATATAACAAGAAAAATATGTTAGTAAATCAATGGAGATGTACACTTAACTAAAAATAGTAATAAATTAAAATAAAATAATAATAAATTAAAAATAGGGAAATTAGTCATAACAACTTAATTAATTTAAAATAAATAAATTAGTTAAAAAACAAGATGGTCGGGCATACGACGAGTAGAGTGAAACTTATTTTATTTCTACTGAGGTTTTAACCTACATTATGACCGTCATCAGAGAAGAAAACCAAAAACGAGAAAAAATCAGGATATAGTTAAAAGAAAAAACAATCCATGGACGAATTTTTAATTATATTATGGATGTTATCTCATCTTTTGTTTTCAGGCCTAAAATCTAGGCCGAAACGTTGGCACAAATACAATAAGCAACCATCTTTTCCACACAATGAATCAACGTTTAATAATAAACACATAATTGAAAACAAATGAATAATATTAAAATCGAATTTGAATATAATTATATAAATATATTCGATATTGAATATTGTTATTGTCAAATGAGGAAAATATATTTTCCAATATAACAAGTCACTGATATTCACAATATTAAAATAATAAATTTAGCCCCAGTGGCGTGGAATCGACCCTTGACCTTTGTTCACCTTAGCTTGGCCAGTGATCTCCCTCTTTCTAAATACCAGCCTTCGTTTAACTTTGTCTTCCCTCGATCATTTTGTAAGTTCCCTCTCTTAGGAAGTTGAATGAATGGTCACTGAACTCATCATATTTTACTGACTTTAGTTACAGAATTTTTTCTCGTCAAGTATAAGATAAAAAAAAAAAATTGTTTGTGCTATTTCAGAAACAATTCGATTATTTATTTTTACTTACCTACAAAAAAAGTATATTAAGGAAAAATTTGACTTAGCTCAATATTTCAAATACTAGCTTTATCTTAACTACACGTTTAAAGATCCACCCAGACCAAATTGGTTTCTATACTTACGTGTCTATTTGAACTAACTCAAAAAAATACAACTAAAGTTTCGGTAAAAAAAATAATCGTGGCTAATTACTCATTTCTTATTCATTATTCACCACAATTTTAAAACGAAATATTGAGAAATACTTTTTTTTTTTTATTAACTTCAGACGAATAACAAGTAAAAATTTAGTCGATATTTAGTATTAATATTTTATAAAATAGGATTAATAAAATGAAATGAGGAGAGAAGCGGGAAATAAAATGTATACATAGGTAATTGAAAAAGTGGGTAAAATAACATAATTAAGGAAATGAAATAAAAATGAAGTTATATAATGCAAAGAAGTATGAACATATTAGTTATTTATTAAATAAATCAAAAATTCGTATCCATTATTGTCTCAACACTTTATTTTTCACCAGTCCAACGTTTCCGCCATTCTAGCCATCTTCAAGGACATCTAAATATTTAACAGCTTATATTATATCTTAATTTTTAACATTTATAACAACAACATTATTCACTATATAATATAGCATACTTTCAATATAATTTCTTCCTCACATTAATTTAATGTTTCTTTTGCATGCTTTTTTTAACTTATAATAAAGAAAATGACCTGGGCAGAATAGAAAGAAGCATGCAAAAGAAACTTTAAATTAATGTGAGGAAGAAATTATATTTAAGGTATGTTATATTATATAGTGAATAATGTTGTTGTTATAAATGTTAAAAATTAAGATATAATATAAGCTGTTAAATATTTAGATGTCCTTGAAGATGGCTAGAATGGCCGAAACGTTGGACTGGTGAAAAATAAAGTGTTGAGACAATAATGGATACGAATTTTTGATTTATTTAATAAATAATTACTTTGTCTCAAGAATTTGAAATAATATAATTAAAATATTAGTTATTAATAATTTAAAAATTGATTATGGAAAGAAAAAGAAAATTGATAGGAAGAAAATATATGTAACAATAATAATTAAATAAATATAAGTAAAGTATACCATAAAAAATGAATAAAAAAAAATCTTTTTTTTTAAAACACCAATAACAATATAGTGAACATAACCATATAAGTATAACATAAACATATAAGTGAACATATTATTGGTGTTTTCAGTTTGTTTTTTTTCTATTCATATCTTAGGGTATACTTTACTTATATTTTGCCTCTTTATCAATTATTATGGTTACATATATTTTCTTCCTATCAATTTTCTTTTTCTTTCCATATTTCAATTTTTAAATTATTAATAACTAATATGTTCATATTTCTTTGCATTATATAACTTCATTTTTATTTCATTTCCTTAATTATGTTTTTTTACCCACTTTTTCAATTACCTAGGTATAAATTTTATTTCCCGCTTCTCTCATCACTTCATTTTATTAATTCTATTTTATAAAATTATTCATTTTATGTTATTTTGTTTATACTTTCATTTTTATTTTCTACACTTACAGTGGTTGTTATCTTGTTCTGTTCTTAGCCCTGAAGAAGGCTAGAATCTCTAGCCGAAACGTTGGCACAATTAAATAGGTTACACCAACCTATTTGTGTTTCACTTTGACCACACCCCCAACCATCTTCTCTTTTATTTTATATAATAATATTTTAGATATAGCCGTCATAAACGACTAAAATATAGAAGATAAGTATTTTATTTTTTAATATGTTGAGGTGATAAAAACTTCCATTTAGAATATTATCACTCTTCCATATTTGTTATACTACGTTTTGGATTTACCATTTATTCATGTGCTAATATACCTACAATTACAACAATTAAATTAACATTGTTAAGATTTTTTTTAATATTATATGTATACAATTAAAACCTTATAAACTATTTTACCTCATTTTGTCAATTGCATCTATTTCATTTTGAAGTATTGTCATATATATTATTATTGTTGTCAGTATTTTTCGCTATTGGGGGTTGAGTATCAGAGGTGGGGGACCTAGAAATCCAACCACCTTCATTTTTTTATTATATAAATACTATACGTTTTATGTCTAAGATAACTGACTGTGGAGCCTCCCAGACCATTCATGCCAGCCACTGTTGATTTTGGTATGAGACCATTCGTTGATATTATGAATGGAGTAGTGGTAACACCTTCCAATTCTATCGCCAATCGCTGGTATTTCCTCAGTTTTTCTCCCATAGTGGGCCTTATATTATTATCAATGGGGATCCCAACATAATAAGTTCCGCTTTCTTTTTTCTTAGGTCTATAATAAGGATGTCAGACTTATTATGGCGAACTGTATGGTCTGTAATAATTTATTCATGCCAATATAGCCTGAGAGAACCTTTTTGGAGGAGTCTATTTGGGTGGTACTTGTAATAAGGGCTCTTATCTTATTAGGCTGTACTTCACAGCCAGATGCAAAATTATGGCCACATTGTTGTGCCTCTGTAGATATTCAGTACCAGCCAGCACTCCACATCCACCAGTGATATGTTGGATTGATTCCAGCGTTACTGAGCATAATCGACACTTATCTGGTGTTGTTGCGTCTTTTAACACATGCTTCCTATATGATCTCGTGGCAATCACTTGATCTTGAATAGCAACCACAAATCCCTCTGTCTCGGAGAATAGCTTTCCAGCTTTTTGCCATTCAACTGATCTCTCTTTGTCTATGGAGGCTTCGTTCAGTTGGCTATAGAATCTTCCATGCAGAGACTTGCTTTACCATTCTGCCAGTCGTTCATTTTGTGATACGATTGATGTTGATTCCAACACCTTTGCTCAGATTAAGTGCAGTTAACCAGAGTCCATCCTTGCTATTATTATTATTACTATTATTATTACTATTACTATTACTATTACTATTACTATTACTATTACTATTACTATTACTATTACTATTACTATTACTATTACTATTACTATTATACTGTCACTGCCTACAAGAACCTGGACCTCCTCCACCACTGCCAACCAATCTACACGGTCACTTTCTTTCTCTTTCCATAGAATATTCTCTTTCCTATTTCTTTTAATATTAAAATTAATATCAAAGTTAATTATACAGTTATTTAAAAACTTACTCATATTTTTCATAAATTAATTTTGATTAAGAGCTCTGCATAGTTTTTGTTCAATTTTTTTATCTCTATCAATTAATTAATGTTTTCTGACAAATACAATCAAGTATTTTTCTTTTGAGCGTATTCTTTTCTCTATGTAAAATTATTGTATTGTTAAAGTCAACTATGTGTTTGTTTTCATAGGCATGCTGCAGTAACGCTGTTTTATTGGAATACTCTTTGTTTTTATATCGCTCTGTATTGATACATTCTAACACCAAACTATTAGTTTCGTTTCATACATTATCTACATAGCTGGACAATTTATACATGGAATTTTATATATCAATCCAGATTCATTTTGTATATGAAACTGCTCCTAGTTTCCGACTATTGCAACATTTACTAGACAAACGGTCTAAATTGCCAATCTATTACAAAAGACTGATCTACATGACTATTATGAGGCCTATCTGGACATACGGAGTTGAGCTTTGGGGCTCCACTAAACCATAAAATTCTTCTAAAATTGTGACATAGGGATTTAATGGATCATTAATCGCAATTATCACTTCTAATTACTGAAATTTAATGCTTAATCCAACGATAAAAACTATAATAAATAAATCAACCCTTCGACGTAAACCTATGAACTCTTCCCCTACAATATCCTTAATTAATACCCCACTTATTCCTGTCGAACAGAACCGTTACTTAGGACTACATCTCGACAAACCACTGGCATGGAATCCTCATACAAGACTAAAAAGACAAGAAACTGCTCGTAGATTTCGACTATTGCAACATTTACTAGACAAACGGTCTAAATTGCCAATCCATTACAAATGACTGATCTACATGACTATTATAAGGCCTATCTGGACATACGGAGTTGAGCTTTGGGGCTCCACTAAACCATCAAATTCCTCCAGAATCCAATCCTTACAGTCCAAAATCCTTCTTACTTTGTTACAAATCAAGTCATCAACCAGGACCTCAATGTTCCATACGTTGCCGATTTGGCCAGAACCAGATACTGTTCCTTCCATAATAAACTTCACAACCATCCAAATCCACTTGTTTCTAACCTGGCTTCTCCTTCATTACCTAATAATCCTCCTAGGCATCTTAAAAGAAGATGGCCTCGAGATCTTCTCCTCTAGAAAAGTTATTGGAGTTCTATCAGTGGGTATGGAATCCTCACACAAGACTGAAAAGACAGGAAACTGCACGCAGATTCCTACTATTACAGCACTTACTAGACAAACGGTCTAAACTTCCAACTCATTACAAAAGACTGATCTACATGACAATAATAAGGCCCATCTGGACATACGGAGTTGAGCTTTGGGGCTCCACTAAACCTTCGAATTCCTCTCGTATCCAATCTTTACAATCCAAAATCCTTCGTAAAATCCTCAATGCTCCTTGTTTTGTTACTAATAAAACCATCCATAGAGACCTAAATGTTCCTTATGTAACCGATCTAGCCCGAACCCGATATTATTCCTTCCATAATAAACTCCCTAACCACCTAAACCCACTAGTTTCTAACCTTGCTTCCTCTTCTATTCCTGGCAATCCTCCGAGGCGCCTTAAAAGAAGATGGCCTCGTGACTTTATATTGTAAACTGTTTTTAGAGTTCTACTAGTGGGTAGTTTCTCTACATCCTGTATCATATCATTATGTCATTATGATCAAATTAACTTGTTGTATTTTTTATACAGTTGTCGTATCAATAAATAAATATTAAAAAAAAAAAATCAGTGGGTAGATTCTCCACATGTTTGTATCATGTCACTATGTCACCTACAGCAAATTTATTTGTTGTATATATGTGTATACAGTTGTAAATATCAATAAATAAATTATTAAAAAATTTTTTTTTTAATTTTATTGATGGATCTAGAACATAATGAGTCATAATTAATGTTTTCTGATAGATATATTCAAGTATTTTTCTTTTGAATGTATTATTTTCTTTATGTAGAATTATTGTATTGTCAAAGTCAGAATATATATATATTTTTTAAATCCTCCTTCACGTTTTTTGTTCATTGATCGTGTTTATACATTGATACTTGTTAATCTTTCTTGTCAATTTTCACTAATATTAATTATGACGCCCTTACAAACTGAAGAGAACCGCTCCATTAGGAGTTTTCATTTCCATTATCGTTCTCCAGAACTGTTTCTTTTTCGTTTAGAGGAGAACTGCCTATTGCAAGAATGCCGCTCTTGTACGACTGGATTCCTCGCAAGGATCATCACCCAGCTCAACTTGGTTCAGCTCTGCATCCTCAACTTTCACTTAATCTTTTGGAGTCCGATTGACAAAGAGTACGATCTGTTCTGGAATCTTCACGCTGGAACATCTTAGGTGGAAAAGTTTTCGTCATGTAATTCTGGAATAGACCAGTAAGATATTTGATATTTTTTTTTTTTTACAATTCGAAGTCAATATTAAACTCTTTAGCTACTTTTTTTTCCGCAAGTACAATTTATAAAAAAAAAAAAACTCAAATAAGACTAAAAAGCTAGAACACTGCACGTCGATTCCGACTATTACAGCAATTACTTGACGAACGGTCTTAACTTCCAATTCATTGCAAAAGACTGATCTACATGACTATACTAAGGGCTATCTGGAGATAATAAGGAGTTGATCTTTGGGGTTCCACTAAACCTTCGATTTCCTCTCGTATCCAATCCTTACAATCAGAAATCCATCGTAAAGTCCCTAATACTCCTTACTTTGTCACAAATAAAATCATCCATAAAAACCTTACTGTTCTATATGTAACCGATCTAGCCCGAACCAGATATCACTCCTCCCATTATAAACTCTCCAACCACCCAAACCCATTAGTTTATAACCTTGTATCCTCTTCAATTCCTGACAATCCTTAGAGGCGCCTGAAAAGAAGATGGCCTCGAGAACATCTAATGTAAAAATATTATTAGAGTGCTACCAATGGGTGGTTTCTGTACACCCCTGCATTATATGATTATGAAGGTACATCAAATTTACTGGATGTATTTTTATGTAAATGCAGTTCTAATATCAATAAGTAAAAAATCTGCGCGCTCCACAAGAAGTCTCTGGTCTCGTTTGACACTTCAAAATAACTTTTTTTTTTTTTTTAATAATTTACTTATTGATATTTACAACTGTATACATATATACACATCAAGTAAATTGCTGTAAGTGATATTGTGACATGATAAAAACATGTGGAGAATTTACCCATTGATAGAACTCCAAAAACATTTCTAAAGGAGATCTCGAAGCCATCTTCTTTTCAGACGCCTAGGAGGATTATTAGGTAGTGAAGGAGAAGCCAGGTTAGAAACGAGTCGGTTTGAGTGGTTGGGAAGTATATTATTGAAGGATTGGTATCTGGTTCTGGCCAAATCGGTAACATAGGGGACATTGAGGTCCTGATGGATGATTTGATTTGTGACCAAGTAAGGAGCATTAAGGATGTTGAACTGTAAGGATTGGATTCGAGAGGAATTAGATGGTTCAGTGGAGCCCCATAGCTCAACTCCGTATGTCCAGATAG
>NW_027108636.1:453952-465578 GCF_000696795.3 Halyomorpha halys | reverse complement strand
ATTTAGTCCTAAGTAACGGATCTGTTCAACAGGAATGAGTGGGGTATTATTAAAAGATACTGTAGGGCAAGACGAAAGTTTACGACGAAGGGTAAATCAAAACAACTTAAACTTATTGTCAATTGCTTAATTAAAAAATAGCAACATTACATATACAAGTATTTATATAAGTATATGACATAATTTTTAGTTTAACATATTAAAGTGTGCTAAATGAAAAAAGTTTTGTTAAATGGAGAAATAGTAGGTTCAAACGATATAACACTTAACATGGCTGAGAGCCTTTTAGATCTGCTAAATGAAGATTGACTTCATGCAACAGAGCTTTTCAGCTGATATTGATAAGTTAGTTGCTCATATTTGGTGTTGTTTTTGTTTTTTACGTCTTAAAATCTAATAAAGTAACGGATAAAAATAATAATAAAGTGATGGGGAAAAAATTAGGAGAGGGAAAGAGGAACGAGTGAGCTAGAGAAAAATAATAAGAAAATATTGCGACGATGCTGTTGGAGATTTTATTAATTTCAAAAGATCACAAGATAATAAAAAATGTTGGCGAGAAAATCCGCTAGGATCTTTTCTGAATTTAACATATTACATAGACTTTAAATTTGTCAGCTCACGATCTTATATTTTAGGGGTATTCATCATTTGTTAATTGTAAAATGTTTTACCATGTTAAATGTTATAAGTATAGGATTGTAAGCAGCCTTATTTAAAGTCATGTTAAATGCATAAGAGCTCCTAGCGGATTTTCAGAGCAACTCGTTTCATAACCTTTCTTTCTAAAACTTCTTATTGTTGTTTACTTCTAAGTTTTGATTTAAGTAAGTCATTACAACATGCCTAAAGTGGAAATTGTGTGAATATT
This sequence comes from Halyomorpha halys, assembly GCF_000696795.3. Classification (NCBI taxonomy): domain Eukaryota; kingdom Metazoa; phylum Arthropoda; class Insecta; order Hemiptera; family Pentatomidae; genus Halyomorpha; species Halyomorpha halys. Next base: position 464,707 of record NW_027108636.1, on the reverse strand, counting down.
TCGCCACTGAATGCCTTGTTGATCTTCTAACTGGTGAGGAATAGAATCAAGATGAGGTAATTATCAACTGGCATTACATTATTATTATAATTGTCATCCATTGCTTTATTAGTTTTAAAAACATTCACAACAATACTAAATCAATCAAACCACAAACTACAAGCATGTAACCTTACACAAAAAAGAAATGGTGATGAGCTCATCTGGTCTGTTGTGTGACTTAATTCTCCATTTAACAGGCCTAGTAACAGACTCTCAACCATGTTATATATGATATCATTTTAACATGGTAAAAGGAGGAATGTTTTCTCTATTTAACATGAGTTTTGCCATTTAACACGCTTTAACATGTTAAAGTAAAGATAATGAATACCCTTTTTCTATAAATCTACATTTAATGCTAAAACATTTTAGATTTAATACATCATGAATGCCCCTAATATGAATTCGAAAATATAATCTCATTACTGCTTTATAATTACTGTTCATTTGAAATTTAAGTTACACAGTTAAAAAAAAATAAATAAATAAAAATCGAGTAGTTCATGATACGGAGATAAAAAGAAAATAGTAAACGAACACAAATTGATTATTTGGGACCTAAACAGACGTTAATTTTTGATTTCACAATTATGGTGAAAGATATTAAACGCACGAAAAACAATGTTCATATATTTTTTAAATAGAGGAAATGCAGTAAAATTGGATTCCTCTAGATATTAAAAGAGCCCAAAAGGAGGAAATAATCAGTTACGAAATGGTGTTGAATCTCGGAAACTATTGAATGTAAATAGCTCTATTAGAGCTCATATTTTAATAAAATTAAATGATGTTCTACTAGATTTTCGAATGTTTTAATAATATTGAGCTCCGAATGATAAATAATTTGTTTTTAATGTTTTGAAACAGCCGCCATTTTTATTGCCCCTACGTATACTTGGCAGACTCATCGATGTAGACGGGTAATTACTAATAATTATTAATAGTAATAGTAATTAGTAATAGTTTTCATTAAAATAATACAAAATTGGGATGAAGTAACTTACTTTTTTCTCCTCTTGAGCTCTTTTACTATTAGTACAAGAACCCAAGAGGAGAAAAAAGGCAGTTTCACCCCAATATTTGATTACTTAATTGAAAACTATGTATAATTACGTATGTATAAACCTATATAACTATGTACAAACCTTGAAATTTATATTAAATGTTATCCGTAAATTATAAGACATTATAGCGATGAAGAAAGATCCGGTGGTATTATCCGAGTAAACTGAAACCTGACGAAAGTGACGAGCTGACAATAGGACGGAATCCTGGAAAGAGAGTGGGACAATGGAGTTCCAACATCATTGTGTCTCTGGAAGAGGCCTCTAGCTAGCAAGCTCTTTCGTCTCTGATGGATCCACAGAAAACATGGTCTTATCTACTTATTGTAACTTCTTTCATTTATTAAATAAAGACTAGACTGTCATATGTGAGCCAAAGGAAAAATATTGAATTAAACTACACTATATATAGCACAAGAGCCGGGAACAAAAAAAGTCAGTTATTACACCCCAATTTTTGATTACTTTAATGAAAACTATGTATAATTAATAGTCAAAATTGATGAGTCTGCCAAGTATAAGTAAGGGGAATAGAAAGCAAGGGGAAGCATTGTGAGTTGTAAAATATCGAATTCGAGTTTTCGACGACTTTCAATCCATCTTTTATTGTATACTGTATTTTAATATTTTTTGTTTATCTATTCCTCTCGTAACCAATCCTTACAATCCATAATCCTCAATGCTCCTTACTTTGTCACAAATAAAATCACCCATAAAGACCGTAATGTTCCATTGTGACAGGTATAGTCCGAACCAGATACCACTCCTTCCATTATAAACTTCCTAATCCCTCCCACTATAAGCCCACTAATTTTATTTAAGTTTATCTATTCCTCTCGTAACCAATCCTTACAATCCATAATCCTCAATGCTCCTTACTTTGTCACAAATACAATCACCCATAAAGACGGTAATGTTCCATTGTGACAGGTATAGTCCGAACCAGGTATCAATCCTTCCATTATAAACTTCCTAATCCCCCCACTATAAACCCACTAATTTCTAACCTTGCTTCCTCTTCCATTCCTGACAATCCTCCGAGGCGCCTGAAAAGAAGATGGTCTCGAGACCTTTTAATGTAGAAATTGTTAAATTATGAGTGCTACTAATAGGTATTTTCTCTACATGCCTGCATCATATCATTATGATCTTACATCAAATTTACTAGATGTATTTTTATGTAGTAAATACCAATAAATAAATTAATAAAAGATAATAAAAAAAATTCCCGTTTTTCAACTGGAATACAACTTTTGAAGTCCCCTGCGTCCAAATAACTAAATTGATAGTACACATAACGGCAGTAAAGCCACTGTCACGTTAATTCTAGTTTAAACAATAACAATTTACAGCCACGGCAGGAGCTATCGCAGCAATTGCAATTGTTTTAATGTATAGTAATTGCACTCATGATAAAATTAACTGTTATGACAGTTCTATCGCACTTGGTATAGCTTGATGACTGACAGTACAAGTTCCGATATGTACCTTACTGAATATTAAAGAGATGAAACTAAATTATTCAAACTGTAAATTAAATCAAACATAATATGTTCCAAAGAAACATACTTGAGCCTATTTACGTATCAGAAGAAAATTAATTATTTCTCTTTTTTTACTAATTTATATACATCAAGTAAATTTGCTGTAAGCGATATAATGACATGATACAAACGTGTGGAGAATCTAGTCATTGCTAGAACTCCAAAAATATTTCTAGAGGGGATTTCGAGCCCATCTTCTTTTCAGACGCCTAGGAGGATTATTAGGTAATAATGGAGAAGCCAGGTTAGAAACGAGTTGGTTTGGGTTGTTGGGAAGTTTATTATGGAAGGATTGGTATCTGGTTCTGGCCAAATCGGCAACATATGGTACATTGAGGTCCTGATGGATGATTTCATTCGTGACAAAGTAAGGAGCATTAAGCATTTTGGATTGCAATGATTGGATTTGGGAGGAATTAGATGGGTTAGTGGAGCCCCAAAGCTCAACTCCATATGTCCAGATAGGCCTTATTACAGTCATGTAGATCAGTCTTTTGTAATGAGTTGGAAGTTTAGACCGTTTGTCTAGTAAATGTTGTAATAGTCGAAATTAATTATACAGTGAATTTTAAAACAGACACAGAAATTTGAACCAATACTATGCAGAGATGTTAAGCAGAAATAATTTCTGAAAAATATTGCTAAATTTGATGTTACTATTTACAATTAACTTGAATTTTAATAATAAAAGAAATAAAAATTTAGACTAAAATAAATTTTGAAATAAATCTATTATAACCTGACCTCAGTGTATCGAAAGTTGATAATATTTATAAGATAGTTGATATTGTTAAGTTAATCTAGATTAAAAGTTTTTAAAATTAATGTAATATTGACAAAATAGATAATTAGAGATAACCTAAGACAAGATTATTAATAAATTAATATGATTTCCTATTACATTATTGTTTCATAGGGTGATTTGATTTATAATTAATGACCCGGGCAAAACAGCCTGCAAAAAAATCTTAAATAATTGGATGTGAGGTGTAAATTTATATTTAAGGTTTTTGATCGAGTCTGGCACCCGGGACTGCTTTACAAACTCCGTAAATTCCTACCTCCTACATATTTTCCCCATCATCCGTTCCTTTCTTACTAATAGATTATTCCAAGTAAACCACGATGGTTCCTATTCATCCCTCTATTTTCAATCCGCTGGTGTTCCTCAAGGTAGTATTCTCGGTCCCATCCTCTACACCATCTATACAGCTGGCTTCCCAACAATTCCTAACACTATCCTTACCACGTATGCTGATGACACATGTGTACTCACAGTTGGTAATAACCCTTTGATTGCATCCCAAACTCTCCAGTCCTATATTACAATCCTCGAAAAATGGTATTGAAATTAGAGGATAAAAATAAATCCCATCAAATCACATTTACTCTTCGTCGTAAACCTGCCGACTGCCCTACAGTATACTTTAATAATGGGGCTCTTACCCCTGTTGAACAGATTCGTTATCTTGGACTACATCTTGACAAACGACTAACCTGGAATCCTCACACAAGACTGAAAAGACAGGAAACTGCACGCAGATTCCGATTATTACAGAACTTACTAGACAAACGGTGTAAAATTCCAACTCAAAAGACTGATCTACATGACAATAATAAGGCCCATCTGGACATACGGAGTTGAGCTTTGGGGCTCCACTAAACCTTCGAATTCCTCTCGTATCTAATCTTTACAATAAAAAATCCTTCGTAAAATCCTCAATGCTCCTTATTTTGTTACTAATAAAACCATCCATAAAGACCTAAATTTTCCTTATATAACCGATCTAGCCCGAACCTGATATTATTCCTTCCATAATAAACTCCCTAACCACCCAAACCACTAGTTTCTAACCTTGCTTCCTCTTCCATTCCTGGCGATCCTCCGAGGTGCCTGAAAAGAAAATGGCCTCGTGACCTTATATTGTAAACTGTTTTTAGAGTTCTACTTCTGGGTAGTTTCTCTACATGCTGTATCATATCATTTTGTCATTATGATCAAATTTATTAGTTGTATTTTTTACACAGTGTTAAATATCAATAGATAAATGTGAAAAAAATTTTAAGGTATGGTAAATTATTAGTAATTTGCCGAAACGTTGGACTTTTATTTTATTATAGAATGTTTTGAGACTTAACCTTAGTACCAATTATTTTATTTAAACAATAAAAACAAACAAAGCTATCCTTTATCGTCAGAACATAATTTTCTAATGTAACTGGCTTCCAGCGAGCGCATCATTACCCAAGTCCACGACTAACTCGCTTTCACTCACGTTCGAATTTAACCACTCACATCTAGAGAAGAATCCTTCCTTTGTAACCTTATAATAATCTAATATGTACTAGATAACTTCCCTTAAATAATTTTGAGTATTTTATTTTTAAAATTACATTTAATATCTGATTTTTTAATGTTTCTTTAGGATTTACATCAAGGGTTTATCTGGAGCAATTCGAATATGAAGTTAAATTTTTTTAAACTTGTCTATTTTTATACCATTTTATACCACTTTCAATTTATATTTAATTTTACATTACTATTTTGAACAATTAATTTAACACAGTTGTGGGCAAGGTAATAGTGATAAATGATCTCATACATACTAAAATAAAGTAAAATAAATAAATGAATAAAAAAAAACTCTCTTAAAATATATACAAACAGAAGAATAAACAAAATTAACATAATCAAACTATCTGTAAGAAAAATAAATAAATAAAGTAACATAATGATAAAATAAAATGGCCTCTAGTCACATTTACACTCTAATATACAATATTTACAAAATCGACCTGAGGATCCCTGAGCCCTTCATTATATTATATTTATTGTATCCATTCTTTTAAATTTATTTCTTTTGTATATGTTCATTTTTTTAAAAATAATTTCTTCCACCTATTATGTATATATTTTTTATTTATTGACAGATATTACAACCTTATAGTCAGAAAGTCATTAACCTCAAAAAATTTTAAATGAATAATCTTTATTTATTCTGGGATTGATCCCTTTAGAATAATTTACAGGCGTCAAAATTAGGCTTTAGAGCCTTAGAGTAAATTACAAAATAGAGATGAAATTACATGATGTCATAAAATAGAATAATACAGTGAATTTAAAAATATACAATTAAACAACCATAATTAAAAACCATAAGACAGAAAATATAAAATAATGATAAAATGAAACCACTTATCATATCATAAAACATAAGATGACTTCTGATAGTAAATAAAAGGGAAAACAATTATAAAAAATCAAATACAATTAAATTAAAAAGTAATAAATGAACAGATATAATTTCTGCTAGTGTAAGTATAAATTTACAATTATAAACGAAGATCTAAGACATAAAATACAGAAAATATATAAAGCTTTTTTGAAACTTTCAATTTTTATTCTGCGGGAATCGGATGGACAGAAGGTAGTCGAAGATACGGGATTTGAAGATTGGAAGGGTATTAGAACTACGAATAAAGGAGGGAACAGAATTTCATAGGGAAGAGGAACGAATGAGGTAAGATCTACCAAAGGCTGCGGTTCGATGGGCAGTTACATATAAGTCTGAAGGCCGTGAGCGGGTATAGCGGGAATGCACTGAGGATTTAAATTGAATAGTGAAATTATAATAAAATATTTTGGGCATTGGACTTGCTCTTCAGAACAATTACTTAGTTTACTATAAAGGCTCAAATTGGAGAGTTTTTAAGCAACTATGTGCGACGGGCTACACTGGAAAGAGCTCAGTTGTTTAACATGTGAGGGATAAATGCCATACTGTTTAGTGGTCTTTAAAAAATAAAATTGTGTTATTGTATTAAGTTATTAATTGTTAAAAGCATTGTTTTTGAAGCATATATATTTATTTTTTATTGGTTTTAATAAAATTAATTTTGGTCTCAAAACAATTTATATTTCTTTATAAGTCTGACGTATCGACATCTTTATCCTCAAGGACAATATTAATAAATTTTTAGAACCACATAAATTTTAAAAAACTTTATGCAGGCTATTTTGCCCAGGTCATTAACTTCAGTCCAAAATTACCTGAGAAATTAATGACCTAGAGTAGGCTGCATAAAGTTTATTAAAATTTTATTATGATTGTAAGATTGTAATAAGAAATTTAATTTGCCTTGAGACTAAAATTGGACAAAACATATAAGTCATAGGGCCGTGAGTGGGTATTATGGGAAAGCACTGAGGACTTAAATTGAAGGATATCTGAGATGTACGATGGATGACTTGATAGAGAAAGCAAGCAAGAAAATATTTACGACGGAAGGAGGGGTACAGCCAGTTCAACTCTTCATAAAATCGGGTGACAGAGGCGTCCCTGTATAATTAAATACTGATATGTGTTCTTTTTAGACAGGCTTATGTTGGGCAAATACATACACGTTTATTAGATATCGTATTTTATTACACAAAATATTAGAATGGATACTGCAACTAGAAGACATCTTGTTGGATGATGAAATACGAAGCTGCGTCAAGATGCGAGACTGTGAGGGCTGTGGATAACTGATTTATTTATTGCCTAGAACTGGCGTGCCCCTGCACTAATGCTGTAACCGATTCCTCTCTCTCAGGCTACTGCTTCGATGGTTATAGTCAGCGAGTACAGCAAGCTTAGATAGTTCAGGGTAGATGGAGCTAGCTTACGATAGAAAACCAACATTTGCCTGAGTCTTATCAATTTGATGTGTATTGGCGGTGCCGGTTCGAATCCGGCCTGGGACGTTGATTTTTTCCCACAAAATGAAGAACTTTGACCCACAACCATGGTTAGACAAGTATAGGACTCCAATGGGAGTCTTGGTCGAAAAAAAACAAAAAACATTTAAGTGTAGAAAAACATATACGCGTGTTCTGATTTTATTCAAACTATCCTCGAATCCACTAACAGGGTTAATTATATGATAACATTTGAGCATGCTAAAGTAGTATTTGTCAGAAACAAGAAAGCACCATATTATGCTTGCTCTAATCATTTTTTCCCCAATGTCTCTCCTCTCTGGGCTAACTTGAAAATTGAAGAGCCAGAGGTTCTACTTAGGGGAGAGTGTATTTTCGATTTTATTTGCAGTTTTCCAAATAGTTTCAAACATTTTCAATAAAATTAGTTGTAAACAATTGATAAATTAATAAATTGAGAAGATGATAGGAGGGTGCGGTCAGGAAACAAAACTCAGCCGAAAGCTCCAAGATGAAGACCTGAAAATAAAGTCGAAACGTCGGCAAGAATAAATTACTTTTTGTTTTTTCGCAGACCTAACCACCCCATCATCTTATCTTCTTATTTTCAGTAAAACATTTTCCTGTCATGTCTTTTATTTGGTTTTAATTTTTAAATTCCCGCCCCATACTTAATTTTGTTACTTTATATTTACTATCCATTATTTTTCTTCTATATTTACGTATTTTATTTTTAATTTATATTCATATGTTACTTCCTACTTAAGTAGGTTAATTACTTTGTTATTAATATTTCTATTACATTATTTTAACACCTATTTACTCCTGTTTATTTTGTATATTGTCTTCTCATCATATTATATTTATTTTATACATTCTTTTAACTTTGTTTCTTTTTTTTTTTTAATAATTTCTTCCACCTATTATGTACATATTTTTTATGTATTCATACTTAATAGAGCTATTTACGTTCAATAGCTCTCGAGATAAAGCTTTTTAAAAATCAATATTCCATAAAAATGTTCAACAGAACATACTAAAAGATCAGTAGTTAGTGAATTTATTTTGTAAAATTTATACCTCAAAATCCATATGACGTACAGATATCTGTTAGCACTCAAATTTAAGCTAGTTTAATGAGCTATAAAGTATTTTATGATGTTTATCTTCGTAGGAGTAGTAATTTTCATGATATTTGCTAAAATAAATTGATTGATAGTTGTTCCGACAAATTCTCATTTGCCAAATTTGCGAATATTACAAAAACTACTATCTCTAGAAAGATAAGTGTCATAAACTACTTTATAGTAAGTTAAATTTTCTTTATTTTGAGTGCTGGCAGACATATGTGCGTCTTATGGATCTTGAGATATATATTTTCAAAAAAATTGTATACAAACAACTAGAAATTAACAGTTTGTGAATTTATTTTGTCAAATATCTTAGAAACAGCAACTCCTACAAAGATAAACGTTAAAAACTATTTTATAGTAAATTTAACTAGCTTTAATTTGAATGCTCGCAGCATCTCTATGTCTAATGGTTTCTAAAACAAAGTTTTTCAAAACCAAACTTATTGTCTCAACTACTCTAAATCAATTTATTTTAAGAAATGTCATGTAAAATACTATTCCTACGAACGTAAAGGTCATAACTTCTTTATAATAACTATATAATTATAGTATCTTGAACTAGCTTTAATATTTGAGTTTGTTAATAGACATCTATACGTCACATAGTTCCTGAGATATAGATTTCTCAAAATAAATTAACTAACTACTAATCTTTCAGTAGATTTTTAAGAAATGTTGCTTTTTAAAAAGCTATATCTCGAGAACTATTGGACTTGAATAGCTCTATTATGGCTCATTTTTCATTAAATTTACTCTTCTTTAAATAATGTTCTTTTATATTTTCTAGTGCTGTAGGTAGTTTTAAAATAAGTAGGTAGGTACGTTACACTATCTACATGAGTACTACATAGATGTTTCTTATAGCATAAATTAAAAAGCTCTCTAATCTTATACACAGTTTAAATCAATTCAAAATTGATTTCATCATTTATGTACTTAGTATTAATTTTTTGTATACAACATATAATAGTTTCCATTAATAATTTTTTACGAATATTAATTTCTACAATTTATTACTCTATTTTTTAATTACAATTTATTACTCTACTTCTGTATCTATTAGTAACTACTTTCTAATCCTCCTATATGTATCCTGTATTCTTCCTTAAATTATTACTATTATTTCTTATATATATATTTTATAAACAAAACAAAAAGTTATTTATTTGATTTTTATATTTTCTCTGTACATTTATTTTAATGTTTTGTCAATTCTCACAATTTTTATATCTTGTTTTGAAGAAATGAATTTAGCCATGAAGAAGCCCTGCAAAGTGAGGCGAAACGTTGGATCCTCTTACCCTTCCAAAGAGTTAGCCTAGAAAGTGGGGACATTTTATACCTGACTTCCCTTTTCTCAGTCGTCGGTTCTGTTTTAATATGACTGTTGATTACTCCTATGTTTATTGTTTATTTTTATTAACTGAGTTGAGCTTTGGGGCTCCACTAAACCATCAAATTCCTCCAGAATCCAATCCTTACAGTCCAAAATCCTTCGTAAAATCCTTAATGCTCCTTACTTTGTCACAAATGAAGTCATCCATCAGGACCTCAATATTCCATATGTTGCCGATTTGGCTAGAACCAGATACCGTTCCTTCTCAACCACCCAAATCCACTTGTTTCTAACCTGGCTTCTCCTTGATTACCTAATAATCCTCCTAGGCGTCTGAAAAGAAGATGGCCTCGAGATCTTCTCCTCTAGAATTGTTATTGGAGTTCTATCAGTGGGTAGATTCTCCACATGTTTTTATCATGTCGCTATGTCACCTACAGCAAATTTACTTTTTGTATATACGCGTATACAGTTGTAAATATCAATAAATAAATTATTAAAAAAATTTTTTTTTATTAATTTTCTTAATATCTCTCTTTTACTTATTACCATACCTCAGCTATCTCTTTTACCTTTTACACCGACCATATTTAGAACTATTTTAAAAGTTTATCCTCCTACAATTTATTAGTCTAAATCTGTATTTAGAACTGGTTATATTTATTAGTAATTTGTTTCCAGTTCACTAACAAGTATACTTCCTTATATTATACTTTATAAACATTTTTCTGTCAATACTATAATATTTGTATCATGTTTTTTCATTTAGCCCTGACGAATCCCAGTAAACAACTGTAAGCCTGGGCGAAACGTAGGTTAACAATAAATAGTTTTCTTTTACTACTTTAATACCTTTATTGTTCTGGCAATGGTCAGATTCTCCACTCAAGTTGAGTGTTTGCGGCTTTAGCGCACTTGCTCAGCCTCCACTGGC
>NW_027108636.1:437749-453652 GCF_000696795.3 Halyomorpha halys | reverse complement strand
TATGAGATCATTCATCAATATTACCTATTGCCCACAACTGTGTGGCAGATTGTAATATCTATCAATAAATAAATCTATCAATTTGAAAGTAAAAAAAAAAATACCTTTATTGACCGCCACCCGGACTATCTTCCTACAAAAATTAATAAATCAGAAGGAAAATTGAAGTCGTACAAAAATATTAATTAAAATGGATTGAAAATGGAATTACAGTCAGATGAAGAGATTAGTTCCAATGTGGTCAAAGACCTGGAGTACTGTCGATATGTGAGCAGGAATCCAACCCATGTACTTTCTACATCATCACTCCTTAATTGTCTCTCATGAGGCATGAGAACTCGACAGTTATTTTACGAACAAGTGTAACTGTTATCATATGATGAAACGGTTATCTCTACATTAAAAAGAGCAAAAGGCGGAAATAACCTAGAATAGTAATAGGAAGAAAAATAGTGGTTAATTTTATTAAGAAACCTGGCTAAAATTAGTTTTAAGGATTTCGTTTTTCTAGCTGCTAAAATCCAAGCAACATTACAAGTGGTAATGTTTAGTTATTACTACCAGGCCAGGCAATGCTTTGCCTGCTTGCCCTAGGTTCTTGTAAATAGGATGTTCAACCCAATTAGTTGTAGCAAAACACTTTCCTCGTTTTAGATTCAATTTTTCTTTTTTCTCTGCAGTAATATTTTACGGTCCTCGGCTTGGTTTAATGATAGGTGTTGAGTTGGTTCGGCTAATAACGTACACTGTAGGCACCTTCGTACGGCCACAATGAATTGTGAACAAGACTTAAAATGGTTTCTAAAATAGATTTATGTAATTAAGCCCTTTTTTTTTTTTTTAAATTTAGGGACGTATATAGATTAATTGAAAGTTTGATATAAATTTATTTAATTAATTTCTTATTATATCTATTTTTTTATAGTGGTGAATAACATTATATAATAAACATATATGGTAAAAACATAGAAATAAATTCTACTCAACTGAAAAAGTTTTCATGTAACTTAGCGGTTTAGGGCTCTATAAACTTCATCAATGGGAACAAAACCGAATAAAAGTAAACCTTATTTATAAAATAAAGCATTTGAATAGTTTTTCTTAATTTGAAACCAATACTCCACCCTTATAACAGCACTGAATCTAAATAGTGAGTAAAAGATTTAAAGATAGGTGCAGTAAAATATTTTTTTTGTAGTGAAACAATGTTGATATTCCTCTGGAAATTTTGAAAAAAGTCGGATAATAAAACTTTACAGCCTAAAATTCTGTTATAGTAATGTATTGAATAATCGAAAATATCCAAATAACTTCAACATGACTCAACCAATCTTCACGCAATTTGGTAGTGGTTTAGGGCTATAAACTGCACCAATGGGCCCAAATTGGATTTAATTTAACAAATTATAACCTGAATTATATTTCTATTAATTTAAAACCTTTCTCACTGACAGATTATTTAAAGTAAACCACAGTGGTTTCTATTTATCCCTCTTCTTTCAGTCCACTGGTGTTCCTCAGGGTAGTATCCTCGGTCCCATCCTCTACCCAATCTATACACCAGACATCCCAACCAATCCTAACACAATTCTCACCACGTATGCCGATGTCACATGTGTGCTCGCTGTAAATAATAACCCTTTAATTGCATCCCAAACTCTTCAATCCCATATCACAGCCCTCGAATGGTGTCGTAATTGGAGGATTAAGATAGATTCCAACAAATCCCATCAAATTATCTTTACCCTTCGTCGTAAACCTACTGACTGCCCTACAGTATACTTTCAATGATGTTGCCCTTGCCCCTGTTGAACAGATTCGCTACCTTGGACTAAATGTTGACAAACGACTAACCTGGAATCCTCACACAAGACTGAAAAGACTGCACGTCGATTTCGACTATTACAGCACTTACTAGACAAACAGTCTAAACTTCCTATTCATTACAAAAGACTGATTTATTTTGGGGCTCCACTAAACTTTCGAATTCCTCACATATCCAATCCTTACAATCCAAAATCCTTCGTAAAATCATTTGTAACCGATCTAGCCCGAACCAGATATCAATCCTTCCATTACAAACTCCCGAACCACTCAAACCCATTAGTTTCTAATCTTGCTTCCTCTTTTATTCCGGACAATCCTCCGAGGCGTCTGAAAAGAACATGGCCTCGAGACCTTATATTGTAAAAATGTTTTTAGAGTGCTATCAATGGATAGTTTCTCTATATGCTTATACCATACCATTATGATTTCTTCAAATTTACTTGATGTATTTATGTACAGTTGTAAATATCAATAAATAAATTTTTAAAAATAAATAAATAATTTAAAACTAATATTTCGCCTTACTTTATAAAATTAAATCAGTAGCACTACAACCCATTAAACGATAGTGATGCAGTACTTTTTAATAGTACAAGAGCCCATGAGAATAAAAAAGTCAGTTACTTCACCCCAATTTTAGATTACTTTAATAAAAACTATGTATAATTACTAGTCAAAACTGATGAGTCAAATATCATGAGAACAACTACTCCTATGATAGTACAAGAGCAGGGAAGAAAAAAAGGCAGTTATCTCACCCCAATTTTTGATTACTTTAATGAAAACTATATATAATTAATAGTCAAAATTGATGAGTCTGCCAAGTAAGTATAGGTAGGGGAATAAAAAATGGCGGCTGTTTCAAAACGTTAAAAATAATTTATTTTTCAATCTGAGCTCTACATCTTTACAACTACCAAAAACAATAGAAAATCTAAAAAAACATCATTTAAAGTAGAGTAAATTTGCTATAATTGAATTTAAAAATTTTCATATAATTATTATTATTAGCTACAGACGAGAAAAAAGTCATATATTTGAAGATCAAACTTGAAATGAATATTGAATTTGCAAAATAAGCTATAGAGTTCGTTGGGAATGCTCTCCCCGCCTGCGCATGTTCGAACCAAGTCCCCTTCGATGCTGTGGAGGTACCGCGATCGATTATAATATAAAAGCTCTCATCTGTCTGCGACCATAGTCTAATCCTCTTCCAATATTAATCTTCATTTAGAAAAAAATATATAAAAACAAAAAAACCAGCTTAAGGCAAAAACTAGAAACTTTTTTTTTATTAAATATTGGAAGAGGATATTTAACCGTAAGAAGTAGATTGTAGGAAGACACTCTGGGTAGCGGTCAATAAAGGTATCAAAATTGTTAAAGAAAATTATTTATTGTTAACCAACGTTTCGTCCCACTGGGCTTCGTCCTAAATGAAAACATTGTAAAAATTTAAAAAAAAAACATTAAAATAAATATTCAGAGAAAATAAGAAAATATGTAAAAAAATTATCAATAATAATAATTTATTAAATAAATCAAAACATGTATCCTTTTTTGTCTCAACACTTTCGACCATTTTAGCCATCCTCAAGGACATCTTCAATTATAATTTCTTCCTCACATTAAACTTAGAGTTACTTTTGCAGGCTATTCTGCCCAGGTCATTCATTAAGTTTAAAATATTTATGATTTTAAATTATAAAAAAAAAAGGCTTTTAACTTATAATTAATGAATGATCTGGGCAGAATAGGCTGCAAAAGTAACTCTAAATTTAATGTGAGGAAGAAATTATAATTAAAGATGTCCTTGAGGATGGCTAGAATGGCCGAAACGTTGGACTGGTGACAAAAAAAAAATGTTGAGAAAAAAAAGGATACAACTTTTGATTTATTTAATAAATAATTACCTTGTCTCAAGAAATTGAAATAATATAATTAAAATAATAGTAATAATAATAAACCGGAAGGTTCGATGACGATACCACTAAACGCTCTCTGCATACATCCTTCCAATGATGTCCCCCAAAACCCAATTCTACTAAATCAGTTTTAATGCAATCCTCCCATCTACGTTTCGGTTTACCCTTCGGTTCAGTGTTGATTAACATTTTAGGGATCCACTCGTTACTAAGCCCATTCATCAAATATAAATGAAAGAAAAAAGAGAAGTGGTTGATACAAGTTTTAAATTTAAGAAAGAGTTATATTGAAGAAGTTATAGATGGGACAAAAGGCAATTAGCCGGCATTTTTAGGAATTTTAAAAGAGAAAATGACAACAAAGTAAAGGTATCCTTGAGAATGGCCTGAGTGGTAGAAGCGTTGGAGGGTTTTAAAAAGAATAAAGTTGAGAAAAAAGGATTAAATTTGTTTTTAAATAAACTATACCACTCTCAAACAAGAATATATTGATTAAAATTAAATTTTATATTTTCTTACAGCATATTTTATTTTTATTAATTTTTTATTGCATATAACATAGCGTATTCTGAGTACTTTTATTGCACAAGTATCCGGGCCTGGACCATAGGATACGAGCGATTGTGGTTATGAATTTAATTCACACAAATAAGATTTCAAACGATTTGTGCCTAAGCTGTTGAGGATATTAACCTAATGCAAAGGTAGACTATAATCTAAAGCGGAAGTCTCTTTGAGTACTAAGATGGAACAATCTCAGCAGTGCAGATGGTCGCTTCAACATGGAAGATACATCTGCTAGTAGTTCCCATAAACTGATACACCAAGACCCTTTACCTGGGGCCAAGAACAGCGTGGGACTGCTCCAGTTAGCAACGTCACACCAAACTTTGTGTATCTTCCCTAAAATAATTCATTTCCATAACGAAATGGGGGCTACGTGCTCAAATTAGGAATGGGGGGTTCGATTCTTTTAACTGAATCGATTCTCGACGAATGCCTCCTTGAGCTATATCGGATCGTGTTCCTTTATCTTTTTCATTTTATTTTTTAACGAAAAAAATAAAATTTTTAATTTTAATCTCTAACTTTCTTGAGACTGGTTAGTTTTGTTTAAATAAATAAATCAATTTTTATCCATTTTTGTCTCAAAACATTTTATTCTTATTATAAGTCCGACGTTTCGGCCAATCCGGCAATCCTCAGGGACATCTTAATTCAATATTGGAACTAAAAATATTTAAACACTCAACTTCATGCAGGCTATTCTGCTCAGGTCACAACAACAAATTCTAATTAGTCAACTTTTACATTAAAAACAAAAATTAAAAGTTTGAATATTTAAATTAGGGTCTGTCGGTTTTTAAAACCGGGTTATGGAGAAAATTATGAAATTCGAAAACCGGTTTTTTTAGTAGAAAATATCAGTTTTCTATAAAATATCGAATTATTATGTCAGGCTTTAAAAACGATTAAGCCTAGTTCGGTTGCAAGTGAGAGGGTATTTTCTATTTCTGGGAATTTTGTGAATAAACTAAGGACACGGCTAAATAGCAAATCGATAGACGTCCTCTGTTTTCTGAAATTATATTTCATTAAACAAAAAAATAAATAGAATATTCAAATTTGTGTTAAAATTACCCGGAATAGAAAATACTCGGCACTTTGCTTAATTGTCTTTAAAACTAAAATTGATTTTAATAAGTATGTATGCATAAACTTTATTTACACTTGGCTTTCGGCTTTGATTATAATTTATATTATATAATACACAGTTATATATTGTCTAATTGTTTTTAATAAGTATCCATCTGTATCTAATAACATTGTTTTCTTAAAAAATAATATGGTAATTATAAAAATATTAAAATATATTGTTTTTATTTATTCGAACCCTTTGCTGAACTCGAACTCGTTTCACTATTATAAAAATATTTACATCCTTATATGTAAAAATTAAGCATAAACAACGAATAATTGTTTTTAAAGTTATTTAATCCTGGTCAACTATTATTTCTTTGTTCTACTAAATTGCATAAAAAAATTTTACTATCAATAAAATTGAACAGTAAATAATTTCAGTCAAAAACTGCTTTTAATCACTCTAAATTTCTGTTAAAATTTTTTATTCGAATTACAGAATATTCCAGGAAAAAATGTTTTTTTTATTCGAAACCGTTTTCTGGAAATATTACTATTCAAAAACCGGTTTTCTAAAATGTTGGTTTTTTGTATAAACCCTAATTTAAATATTTGTTGTTCCAATATTGTATTAAGATGTTCCTGAGGATGGCCGGATTGGCCGAAACGTCTTAGAAGAAGAATAAAATGTTTTGAGACAACAATGGATGAAAATTAAATTATTTATTTAAATAAAATTTTTATTCATAAAAACATTGAAAATTCGTGAGAATATCGAACATCCTTAAAATTTCATATAGCCTTTATTTATTCATGCATTTACGTTTCGGACCAATTTTTGTCCATTTTTAAACCCATTTTGAATTTTAAAATCCGGGCCTTGCTTATGGCCAATTTAAGCCGAGTTGACATCAGACATATTTTGAAATAAATTTTAGAGTTACTTCATTATTCCAGTGAAATAAAAAATATATCAGAACTTCGCTTTACCTCCTACCGAATTTCTTTTTTTTTTTTTAAATTACTTTAGAAAATAAATACCTTAAAGTGGGGCGATATTGTGCCATAGTACAATTGCGGTATAGTACAAGACCCGAAGAGGAGAAAAAAGGCAGTTATTTCACCCCAATTTTTTATTACTTAATTGAAAACTATTTATAATTACTAGTCAAAATTGATGAATCTGCCAAGTATAGGTAGGGGAAATAAAAAATAGTGGCTGTTTCAAAACGTTAAAAATAATTAATTTTTCATTCAGAGCTCTATATCTTAAACCTACCTACAGCACTAGAAAATTAAAAAGAACATTATTTAAAGAAGAGTAAATTTGCTAAAATTGAATTTTAAAATTTTCATATAATTATTATTAGCTACAGACGAGAAAAAAGTCATCTATTTGGAAATCAAACTTGAAATGAATATTGAATTTGCAAAATAAGCTATAGAGTTATTATAGTCAAAATTGATGAGTCTGGCAAGTATAGGTAGGGGAATACAAAATGGTGGCTATTTCATAACGTTAAAAATAATTATTTTTTTTATTCGGAGCTCTATATCTTTAAAACTACCAACGACAATAGAAAATCTAAGAGAGCATCATTTAAAGTAGAGTAAATTTTCTAAAATTTAAGCCCTAATAGAGCTATTTACGTACAATAGTTCTCGAGATATAGCTTCTTAAAAAGCAACATTTCATAAAAATGTATGAAACGTAGTAAAAGATCAGTAGTTAGTGAATTTATTTTGAAAAATCTATATCTCAAAAAACATTTGATGTATAGATGTCTATTAGCACTGAAATTAAATCTAGTATAATGAGCTATAAAGTAGTTTTTGATGTTTATTTTCATAGGAGTAGTAGTTTTCAGGAAATTTGCTAAAATAAAGTGATTTATAGTTCTTTGAACAAATTGTCATCGGACGATCTTACCTCATTTTACAGTATTTTTTTATGGGATATAAATGGTTTATTTTGCAAATTTTTGGGCGAAGCTAACAAACGTCCATCTTGCGAGACTAGGTTTTTTGGACTGAGAGGACCTCAAAACGTGTATTTTCCATCGAAAACTCGCATTCAAAATTTTGCACGGTTATATAATTATTTTTTTAATATTATATTGCTGTATTTTGGCGTTCTCCTTACATGCTATAATGAGGAAATACTAATCCGAATTCTAGGTAGGAAATAAATAATATAATAGGATAAATATAAATAAATAATAATAGGAAATAAATTATTATCAAGTGTTTATAATATAGCCGTATACAATGTTGGCACTGCTCCAGCAACTTTATGTCCTTGTGGCCGAAACTCCTATTACATCAGCTGAATTCCATCACTTCCGGCAGTTCGGCGGGTCTTGCCTTACTACTTTTCCTTCGCATTAGATATTTACTTCCCACATATTGAGTAGGCAGTTTGCATTTGAACATAGGTATTAGTTTTATCAGTTACTGGACTATAACAGTCGGTGTTGAATGCCAGATAGATTTCCTCAAGATTCTAAGGTCTTAGCTAAGTGGTGTGTAATACTAACCTGGATATTCACTTCTGCTGAAAATTTGACGTTTATAATTTCCTAGTCCATAATAACGCGAAGTGTAAGATTTTTATAATATATAGATAGGTAAATTGACAGAAACATCTAATCTCTTATCTAATATTACAATTAGTAAATAAATGCGATAATTTGAGATACTGGAAGATTGTTGATTGACCATGTGAATAGATGAATGGAATATGGTCCGGGTGCGGTCAAAAAAAAAAAAACTCAAATAGTAGAATTATACTATTTTATTGAGCCAACGTTTCGCCCAATGTTGCAGGGCTTCGTCAGGGCTAAAAAAGATACAAAAACATAGTTACAAAAGGAAAAAAAGAGATAAAAACATAAGTGTAAAATAATAGGGGTATAAAATGTAAAAAAGTAAGATATAATAAGAAAAATTAAAGGTTGTAAATAGTAAATGAAAAGGGTAATAGTAACAGATAGATAAGAGAAGAAATATTAAAGAAAATACAAATAAAAATATGTAAAAAAGAAAAAAACACAAATCAATTGATGAGACAGAATGCATACCTGTTTTGCCGGCAGTCAAAAATAAAGTGACCGTTGGTATTGGGAGGAGTGGGGACGACAGTTATGCCACTATAACGAAACAAACTTATAAAGTAAACAAAGTAAAAAAGTATTTAAATTAGGTGAACAGTCAAGTATAAAATAATGGGATACAATGTGTGTAAGTAATTAAGAAACAAAACAAATATAATTGGAGAGGTTTGTCGGGGGGTGTGGTTAGCTAAGTTTTTTCTCCTCTTGGGCTCTTGTACTATCAATATTCAGGCAAAAAGTGTGGATACGCTATATGCCTGCAACATAGTACCACAAACAAATAATAATTATCTTCAATAACAATAATATAAAACATTTTTTAAAAATTATTTAACCTCAATTGTTTTAACACTTAATTTAATACTCTGTTATTACAACTGTAAAGGATAAATAGATATAAAACCATATTTTGCATTATTAGTATCTGGCAGGCATACGCATGTGCCACCGGGTCTAGTATTGAAACTAATCTGTGTGCTATGTTTTATCCCGCTTTACATATCGATTATTTATTCGATTATATCTGTATCATGCACTTGGAAAACGTTTGGAATTCAATGCTTTGTAAATGCTTTGTAAAGGTAAAAAGTAACAAAAGTGGGTTTCCAAACGCACTTGTGTTCCAGAGACACAAACATTTGATTAAAATCTTAATATAAGACAATTTACATCAGGTTTCAATCTTAGTCTAACAATCACACCAATCAACTTACGCAATCTCATTCTGCCTTACTGTTATTGAATCAGTTAAGGTTTACAAGAAAGTTATCCAGAAATCTACTGCTTCACCAATCGCTAGGTGTAGTCATGATGTGATAAATTAAAAAAAGTTTTAACATGCTAAATTTTATATGTATAGGATTGTGAGTAGCCCAATGAAAGGTCTATGTTACATGTTAAACGCAGAGGAGCTCCTAGCGGATTTTCTAGGCAACTTTGTAACCTTCCTTTCTAAGTCTTCCAGAATTTCATTATTTACTTTATTAGACTATCTATAATGTCTAAAGGACATATTTAACTTCCCGATTGATAGGCAAGTTATTGTAATCACTGCAAAAATAGAAAGTGAAGAAATCATTAATCTACGGTCAACTATTTACACCTCATTATAAATGCGATAAATATGGAAGTATATGTATAACATATTACATACAGTAGGGGTATTCATGATGTTGTGTTAAATGTTATATGTTTTACCATGTTAAATGTTATAACTATAGGATTGTGAGCAGCCCTATTTGAAGTCATGTTAAACGTTAAATGCATAAGAGCCCCTAGCGGATTTTCTTTGCAACTTGTTGTATAAGCCTTCATGTTTATAACCTTCCTTCCAGACCCTCATGTTATTGTTTACTTCAGTTTTGATTTAAGTAATTAATTAAAACATGCCTAGAGTGAGTGAAAAGTGGAATTTGTGTGAAAGTTTAGCTTATGAGTGTCTTATTGATCTTCAAACTTGTGAAGAAGAGAATGAAGATGAGCTAATTGACAACTGTATTGAAAGTCACAACAACTAATATGGCGGCGATCTCAACTGGTCTATTGTGTGACGTCATTCTCGATTTAGCTGACCAAGTAACAGACTCTCAGCCATGTTAAATGTTATTTCGTTTTACCACGGCAAAAGAAGGCAATTTTTTTCGATTTAACACGAGTTTTTCCATTTAACACGCTTTAACATAGATCATGAATACCCCTAATATATATAGAGAGAGAGGGTTTATATAAATACATTGATTAAATCAATATATATATAGTTAAAAACAAGTAGTTTTATTTTACAATATTGATACATTTATTTACCGCCACCCGGATTATCTTCCAACTATCTATGAGAGTAGTCCAAAAAGTTTCTGATCGTAACGTAAAGATAGCAGCACTCGTAAATAAAAGCAAATGAATTTCGTTGTTCATCTGTTGACAGTTACCCACCAAAATTTCAGCATTTTCGGACGCGCAGTGTTTATATAACAGTCGTTTGAGTGAATTGATGTGAGTGTTTTTGTGAAAATGGACAAAATCGAGTATCGAGCTGTCATTAAATATTTGTTTTTGAAAGGAAAACCGTCTACGCAAATCAAAGATGAGTATGATTCTGTGTATGGGGATTCTGCACTATCATTTATCACAGTGAAATTTTAGGCAGTTGAATTAAACGTGGCCGTAAGAGTTTGGGCGATGAACATTCGACTAAACTAACTAACGAACTATCGACGTGTGTGTGTGTGAAAAAAGCAGAGGTTCATGTCAAAAGAACGTGTTTGTTACATATTAAATCAACATTTAGACATGAGAAAGCTGTCCGCTCGTTGGGTGTCGCGTTTGCTCACGTTAGACCAAAAATGTGTTCAAATACACATTTCCAACGCTCTGTTGGCGCAGTTTAGGTGCAAGAAATCCGAGTTATGGCGCCGATTAATTACTGTAGATAAAAATTGGATACGCCCGAAACATAAATGCAGTCCAAACAGTGTACTGCAAAGGGGAGAACGGCTCCAAAAAAAGTATTTTCTCAGCTGGGAAAGTGATGGCGACTGTTTTATGGGATAGTGATGGAGTTATTTTAATCGACTATCATAAAAAAGGAAAAAAACATTACTGGAGCATACTACGCATCATTACTTGACAAGAAAATATAAAAAGCAAAAATGTCTGGTATTTTTGTTAGATCGGAAACTTTTCAGATCATCCGTAGATCCGAATAGGTCTTACGATAGCCTTTTAAATTGGAAGTACTCGGTTGATCTCTCATCCCTAGCTATCCCTGATAATCCTCCGAGGCGTCTGAAAAGAAGATGGCCACCGGACGTTCTAATTTAAAATAATGCTTTAAGTACCACCAAGGGTGGTTCCTTCCCAAGATTTTAAAGAGTAAACGAAACATTCCACATATTTACTTATTGTATTTATTATTTTGTACAGATGTAAATTACATTAAATAAATTTTTAAAAAATCCTAATGGTGTTTCATACAGTTGAATTAATCAGCATCAATGATAATAATTTCTATATAAATGTATGTATACAAACATATATTTATTAAATATGGTGAGCTAAATGCTTCTAACTCTAAGAAGCTGGGTGAAAGATTATTAATCATTCGGTTACTGTAGCTGTGAATCAACCCTGTGGATCTGGGAACCCTCCGGAATGCAGGCACCCTATAAATGGAGAAAAATCTGATGGTGGAGCATGATTCTGACCAAATCAGCTCCCTATACAACCGTTCCTTCCTGACCCTTCATGGATTGTATGTGATGATAATTATTTTTTTTTTTTTTAACACGAAAGCATTTGTGTGTAAGTAATGTATAAGTTGTGACATAGGGATTTAATCGGTCATTAATCGCCATTATCACTTCTAATTACTGAAATTTAATGCTTAATCCAACGATAAAAACAATAATAAATAAATCAACCCTTCGACGTAAACCCATGAACTCTTCCCCTACAATATCCTTTAATAATACCCCACTTATTCCTGTCGAACAGATCCGTTACTTAGGACTACATCTCGACAAACGACTGACATGGAATCCTCATACAAGACTAAAAAGACAAGAAACTGCTCGTAGATTTCGACTATTGCAACATTTACTAGACAAACGGTCTAAATTGCCAATCCATTTCAAAAGATCTACATGACTATTATAAGGCCTATCTGGACATACAGAGTTGGGCTTTGGGGCTCCACTAAACCATCAAATTCCTCCAGAATCCAATCCTTACAGTCCAAAATCCTTAATGCTCCTTACTTTGTCACAAATCAAGTCATCCATCAGGACCTCAATATTCCATATGCTGCCGATTTGGCCAGAACCAGATACCGTTCCTTCCATAATAAACTTCTCAACCACCCAAATCCACTTGTTTCTAACCTGGCTTCTCCTTCATTACCTAATAATCCTCCTAGGCGTCTGAAAAGAAGATGGCCTCGAGATCTTCTCCTCTAGAAATGTTATTGGAGTTCTATCAGTGGGTAGATTCTCCACATGTTTTTATCATGTTACTATGTCACCTACAGCAAATTTACTTGTTGTATATATGTGTATACAGTTGTAAATATCAATAAATAAATTATTAAAAAAAAAATAAATCAAATTTTAAAAAACAATTTTTTAAAATATATTTTTCAAAGTAAATATACCTAAAAATAAATTTAGAGAGGGTAGGCCAGTCATGATTGACAGACTGAATGACGGGTCCTGATACCGTTCTGCCTATTTCCAAACAGATATTTGAAATCAGTTTCCTTTATTTAATATTGCCATGTCTCCCTATACTTTCTTCCTCACTCTTTTATTTGATTATTTCCCTTATATATATATATATTGATAACTTTCTTCTTGACTCTTAATTCTAGTGGTGCCTATAAATATCTAATCTAGTGGTTCATGAGATATAGATCTCTCGCAATACATTCACTAACTACTAATTTTTCAGTATATGTTTTATTCAACATTGCTTTTAAAACTATTGAACGCTTGTTAACTGTTTTTTTTTTAACTCTGATAAAGGTCGAAAATTCAGTCGAAACGTTGGCACAAATAAAATTATGTTCACTCATTCGTGTTTATTAGTACATCACTAAGCGAATTTTTAATCATCTCGTAATCCATAAATTTATCGAAGGTTCAATATATTTTTAGTATTTTATTATTGTATATATTATTATGATAAATTTCTATGCCGTCGTTAACATTAAATAAATTAATTATGTCATAAAGATTTATGTTTAGAAGCTATAATAAGTTTTATTTAGGAGAAATGGGAGTATTGAAGCCGACTTTAACAACCCCCCCCTTCTCCTACCCCTTGTTAATCGATTTATGCTTCCATTTTGAACAAATTCTTTGCCTTGACCTTCATCTTAACGAAGTACACGTGGAATTCTATTTCTCAGTAAACTTAGATATACAGAAGCTGCTTATGTTATATTTTTAGCCGATACCATTTTGAGAAAATATTCTTATCTCTGTGAAGATTTAAAGATTTATATAAACCCAAAGCAAAGACTTTTTCTCTTTTGTTATATTTAACATTCTACAACCTTAAAAAGTCTTCTGTAATATACAACATAATATAATAATTAGGATAAAAGTATTTGTAATAATTAAAAGCGTAAAAAAATTAATTCATAACACAATAATAAGGTGATATATTTATTACAGCCACTGTCATGACATAAATTACATGATAGCTGCTCTCATGACTCTATCTTTTTTCGTGGCAGTACATGTCTCGACAGTGTCTGTCATGTATACTTGAATACGCATAAGCCATGACAGTGTAATGTTTCATCTTATCTACTATATTAAGTGTTATGGCGATTTGATTAGAAAATATTATTCTTCTATTATTTTATTTCAATTGTATTTAGGTGAGTTTTGAAAATAAATGCCCTGTATTATATATTTTCTCAACTATTTATATATTCTACTACTTTCGCTTTACTATGCCCAAAACTATTTTTCATGACACACATATTTCAAACACGCCCCCTTCCGTAAAATTAATTCAAGCGCTGAATCAAATATAGTATTTTTATTCCAACCTCCAATCTTTAGTTCAATATTATCAAATATAGTATTTTTTTTTCCAACCTCCAATCTTTAGTTCAATATTATCAAATATAGTATTTTTTTCCAACCTCCAATCTTTAGTTCAATATTATCAAATTTAGTATTTTTTTTTTCCAACCTCCAATCTTTAGTTCAATATTATCAAATATAGTAATTTTTTTTCCAACCTCCAATCTTTAGTTCAATATTATCAAATATATTTTTTTTTCCAACCTCCAATCTTTAGTTCAATATTATCAAATATAGTAATTTTTTTTCCAACCTCCAATCTTTAGTTCAATATTATCAAATATAGTAATTTTTTTTTCCAACCTCCAATCTTTAGTTCAATATTATCAAATATGGTAATTTTTTTTTTCCAACCTCAAATCTTTAGTTCAATATTATCAAATATAGTAAATTTTTTTTCTCCAACCTCCACTCTTTAGTTCAATATTATCAAATACAGTAATTTTTTTTTCTAACCTTCTACGGAAAAATATGGAGTAACAAATACAAATAATGGAGTAAAGGACACGTATCTTCGTATGAGTAGTATTTTTTATAATATTTGCATACAACTATCATAAAAAAATCAATTTATCTTTGCAAATATCATGAAAACTAGTACTTCTACGAAGATAAACAATACAAACTACTTTATAGCCCCATTAAACCAGCTTTATTTTGATTGCTAATAGACATTTGTACGTCGAACGGTTTTTGAGATGTAGATTTCTCAAAATAAATTCACAAACTTAATTTTTCAGTGCATTTTTTATGAAATGTTGCTTTTTAAAAAGCTTTATATCAAGATTTCTCGAGAACTATTGGACATAAATAGCTCTGTTAGAGCTCATATTTTAGCAAATTTACTTTACTTTAAATGATGTTCTCTTCGTTTTTCAATTGTTGTTGGTAGTTTTAATGATATAGAGTTCCGAATGAAAAATTAATTGTTTTTAACTTTTTGAAACAGCCGCCATTTTTTATTCCCCCTACCTGTACATGGCTGACTCATCAATTTAGATTAGTAATTATATATAGTTTTCATTAAATTAATTAAAAATCGGGGTGAAATAACTGCATTTTTTCTCCTTTGGGCTCTTGTACTAAATTGTATATAATTCATCAATATTTTAACAGTGCCCTGATTAATAATTCTTTAATCGTATATAGCAAGATATCAATTCAAGATATTGTAGGCACTCGATCTGATGATATCTATAGAGTATACCTGATGATATCTATGAAGTATACTTGATGATAGATAAAAAAAATGTAGTGCATCAATATTTACACTGGTATTTTAACTTGTTATTCAGAAAAATAAACAAATGAAAGGAAAAATATTTTGCGAAGTGCAAGAGTAGCCCCACATTTTATGTTCTTTAATATTTTATTGATATATCAAAAATACATTGAGTTTTCCTTTGGCCCCTCGCTATTAGAGCGCCCCTCTCCATTATTCAAACTGTAACCAGAATAAATAACTGGGGGCCCTCGCCATCTGATCGCCGGACCTTTGTGCACGTAATGGATTACTGCTGTAGTTGGGTCTTGGCTGTCGCTGTGAGGTGTACTTCATTATTCACCATGGCCCATCAACGGCAGATTAGAGCGCGACTTTCCGATAGCTCCTCTTCTTCATTAGCAGTTTTACAGTTGAACTGGAATTATTGAAAAGCTAACTTTCTATTGTCAATCTCCTGGAACATTGAAAGTGGTGTAGATTAAAAGTATTCCAAACAAATGGAACGGTTGCCGCCTATGTTTTTAATAATATATATATATAAAGAGAGAGAGAGAGAGGGAGAGAGAGAGAGAGGGAGAGAG
>NW_027108636.1:430296-437075 GCF_000696795.3 Halyomorpha halys | reverse complement strand
GTATAATTTTAAATTATAAAGATGGACAAGGTTGAGGTCAAAAGAGAAACAAAAATATTTAGCAACTATTTATTTTCTGACGTTTCGCTTTATCTTCAATAGCCCTGATGAAGCTCTGCAAAATAAAGCGAAACGTCAGAAAATAAATAAAAGTTAACTACTTTTGTTGGGCCGCCTATAGCTCAGTGGTAAGATGCAGTATTTCCAATTTGGTGGGGTCTATTTGGCCGTACCGTTTCGAATCCGGCCTGGGGCGTTGACTTTTTTCATTGAGTGGCGGTCCCACAAAATGAAAAACTTTGACCCCCAATCATGGGTAGGCAGTAAAGGAATCCACTGAGAGTCTTGGCTGAAAACAAAAACTACTTTTGTTTGTCTTTTGATCGCAAACATCTTCTTCATAATTTAGTTTTGATTAATAGTTGGCGGAAAACCAGCCAGGGGAAAGATACATAAAAAGGAAATTAGGTCCAGCCACATTTTTATTACTTTAATGATTATTGTTTACAGTTAAACTTGATGATAGGTTAAACTGATGTATTTTGCCAACCATAGTTTGTTTCTTTTGAGACTGTTTATTATTGTGCTAATAACAATAAATTGTACGTCTTAAAACACTCTTTATTTCTTTAAAAGTCTAACGTTTCGGCCAATTCGGCCATCCTCAGGGATAATCAATCACAAAACAGCTATACATTGATTTTTAAAAATTTTAACGAACAACATTATTATTAATAAATGGTATTCTGCCCAGGTCACCAATTTCAGTCATAATCGAGACAATAAAACATTAAGGAATCATATTAATTTATATGTAATTAAATATTGGGAGAATATATTTGACCGCATGAAGTACGAGGGTTTTAACTTTGGGGAACAGCTAAACCTTCCAGCATCTTTCAACCCAAAATCATTAGAACCATAAGTCAATGCACCCTATTACGGTTCCAATAGAGCACTACAACATGACCTTCACACCCCTTTTGTCCTTGAACTCATATCAACCAAAAATATAAACCTTTCTAATCATCCTAATCCTTTTGTTCAATTCTTATCCACTTCCATCTATCCCTAGGGATTTAACGGTTTTAAGTTGAAACGGCAGTTACCAAGAGACAGAGAGTAATGGACAGATGAACCGCTCAAGTTGATTGTTTGTGGCTTTAGTGCACTTACTCAGCCTCCACTGGCTTATTACCAATGACGTGGTGGGACTTCTGCCCTGGGAGCTGAAAGGGCCCTGCTCTACCCCTCATGCGTGGGCTCGAGGATCCTCAGATTGATAGTTTAAATATTGTACCTAATAATGTAAGTGTTTTTATTTTATTGTTATTATAGTTGAAAATTTGACTTATTTTATTTTCTCTTTATTTACATAGTTTGATTATGTTCATTTTATCTATATTTAGGTTTACATACATATCCAGATTTTATGATTATTTATTTATATTATTATTATTATTAATATTTATTTTTTAATTTTGGTGTAATGTGGTCATTTACCACTGTTAAATACTGCCCAAAGTGGTGGCATAATGTACTATTTATCAATATATAAATATTAAATATATATAAAAAGGATTTAGACCAGATCCTTCTAAATATAATTGTAGTCCAAATAAAGTGAAGTATACTCCTACTGTTTTTTTAATAATGAAACGACAGACAAAAAGAAAAATTCTTTTTTTTATTTTGTGTTTGGGGTATTAATTAACTGGAGTTAAAATGTAACAACTCTAATTGCTTTAAGAATTTTTTTAGAACGACCATAGTAAAGAAAGAAACCCCAGTCTACGATACTATCTTTAGGGTACGTTTTTAAATTAGTACGTTTTTAAATTATTACAAATTTTAAATCAGAAAAAAATATTTTTAGATGTGCCTTATTCAACAAAAATTGATTTGCTATCCTAGAATATAGACAAATATATGTAGACAGGAATTTGCGGTATCGGCATCGAAACTTTGCGTTTTCTAGCCCGTTACAATTTTAATTTTTATAATTATTCTGGAAGGTGTCACGAATGTCATATATATATATACCCCCACTTTGATTAGTGCTGTGTGGTTTACGGGGGTGTCTCTGGGGATCTCGAAGCAAAAATAAAACGGTTAATTAATTGCTTTGAACGATTCATCTTTGGGGTTCGTAGGTACGCATCTGTCACCCGATTTTATGAAGAATTGAAGTGGTTTTACCCCTCCTTCCGTCGTAAATGTTTTCTTGCTTCCTTCCTCTACCAAGTTATCCAATCCCACCGTCCAACGAGCATCTCTGATATCCTTCAATTTAAATCCTCAGTGTATTCCCGCAATACCCGCTCACGGCCTTCAGACTTATATGTAACTGCCACTGAACCGCAGCCTTTGGTAGATCTTTCCTCATCAATTCCTCTTCCCTATGGAATTCTATTTCCTCCTTCATTCGTAGTTCTAATTCCCTTCCAACCTTCAAATCCCGTATCTTCGACCACCTTCTATCCACCCAATTCGAATGTTTCATACAAGGTTTATATATTTTCTGTATTTAATGTTCAAGATTTTCGAATATTTTTGTAAATATGTATATTAGCAGAAATTGTACCTTTCCATTTATTATTTTTAGTTTATTATTATTAATTATATTTGATTTATATCATTTTTTTTCTATTATTTATTATCAGAAGTGTTCATCATTTTATGTTTTTTGATATGAAATATGCTTTTACTTTATTTGTTATATTCTTATTATATTTTATGTTATTATATGTTATATGTATATTTTATTATATTTTATGACGTTTTATAATTTCATTTTTATTTCCTATTTCGGTCTAAGGCTCTAACAACTAATTTTGATGCTTGTATATTATTCTAAAGGGATGAACCCCCGAATAACTAAAGAATATTATTATTATGGTCGCTTTTATTCTATGTGAACCTTAGAAGTATGTATTTTTATTTATTTATTATTATAAATTTTTTTTAATTCTTATAATTTTGTGATAGACAATAATTGTAAATAAATTCTCCACATAGAGAAATATAAAGCAACAACAAAGTAATGGAACTTAACAAGGAAGAGCAATCCGCTTACGTTAAGCCTGTGTAGAAATTGGAGCTCTTCTTTCGGACAAAGGACTTTTCTATCATTCTTGAACAAGCAATAGTCTTTATAAAAGGAGAAGTATATTCCTGTTTCAGGCTGAAGGAATAGTAATAAAGAAACTAACATGTTAGTTTTGGGAGCTATCAAACTGACATTTAGGGCCATTTTGGGACCACATAACAAGGTGTTAGGGATCTTAGTGTTCCGAAACGTCTCATAACATGACCAAACAACGAAAAAACAGCCCTTAATGTCCTATTCAATCCTGGGTATAGAATCAAAACCTAAGGAACGGTGGTGAAAGCATAAGCAGCGAATTGGAATCTTGTATTTTTAAAAAGTATAATCCAATAAAATAAGCGTGATCAATTATATATATATAAATAATTATATATTTTTCAAAATATGAAGGAGATGGTTGGGGTTGCCGAAGTTTCGCCCCACATTGTTGAGCTTCTTGAGGGCTAAAAAAGATAACACGTAAAAATATGTCTTCTGTTTATTTTTCAATCTTATTATCTTATTGTCTATTTTATAATATAACTATTTTTAATGAGGTGTAGATAGTTGACCGTAGATTAATAGAAACATCGGCATAAAATAAATAAATATGGTTTTGTTTATATATGTTGTTCTTTGCTGACCACACCCCCTTCCCCCTTCCCCCTCCCACCCGACAAACTTCTCCAATAACTATTTTTATTTCTTATTTTTTTGTATGATTTTCTTTTCTCTTATATTTACATAATTTTTAACCCTACCTTAGTTAACTTTTTTGTATCTTAATATGCTATCTATGGTGCTACATCCCTTCAAGATTGGGCATCCTCCAATAGCTTTCGCTAGTCAACACGCTCAGACTCCCAGTACGTGCGTCCGACGCCACAAACTCTTCCCATCTTACACTTGGCCTGCCAACCCTTCTTGGTCCATGCATCTCTCCGACCAGGACCTTCCTGGGTACCGCCGAATCATACAAAAGGGTGACGTGCTCAGCCCATCTTGATGTACTTCACTAAATCTATATTCTTATAAAGGCCAGGGAGTTCGGCATTTTCCATTCTTTTCCAAATTCTCCCTCTCTAACAGGACCGAAAATCCTTCTCAAGATCAAATCCTTATTAATATCCTACATTATCAAAATATTTTTATTTCAACTTTGGTGTTATCTTTTTTAGCCCTCATAAAACTATTTTTAAGCAAATAAATTGTTGTATACTATTTTTTTTCCTTTATGGCCGCGCCCCCCTCCCTGACCATCTCCTTCGTATTATGTTCAATAATGGCTTAGTTTTTTTTATATTCCAAAAATTTACAACAAAAAAATCAGTTTTTGGGCTATAATTCTATTTTTATTGCTAGAAGAAGTATAGAATGGACTCGGTACCCATTTAATGGGATGAAGTTTTATATTGAAATAGTTTACATGGATGGTAATGACTAACAGAATGATAACTGTCAGGTTTCCTACTCTGGAACTTACAAGCGTCAGAAAACCGATGTTAATTAATTAATTTTTACTTTCACTCATGAAATATATCGTAAGGGTATTGCGATTGTAAAAAAAATTTCATTCGAGTTTTCCACGAAAATTTTTAATTTTGAGGTCCCTTGAGTCCAAAAATTCCAGTCACACAAAATGGTTTGTGTGTATGTGAACACTAACTCAAAAACGAAAAGTCGTTCGAAACTGAAATTCTATTATTTATGATAATTATAAACATCATAATTAAAAATTAATTTTACTTAAATTTTAGCATAACGCTGGTTTGTATTTTGTATCTGATTTGAAATCAACAGTTAAATTAAATATTTTCCGATTTTTAAAGGTCTTCTAGCATTATTCTTTTGAAGGTATTATCTTCATTATTTAAAACCATTGTTTTTTCAAAATGGAAACAATAAAAGTTGAATTGGTTTAAAAATAATTTATAATTATTAAAATGTAATTAAAATTTTTAATTATTAGGTCCTTGATAATATCCGGAATGTCCGAGACGTATGAATTACAAAAAAATAAAAAGTGTGAGAGTATATGGATATTTTTATTAAAACTAATTTAATTTTTTTTAGTTTAGCTTTTTTTCACCTATTTCTTATTAGACTACTTTGTTCTGTCTTTTGACGTTTGGGCAATTATAAATTTTATAATTAAATAAATTATAATTAGAAAAAAGAACAAAATGTTAATAAATTACAAATAACAAAATAAAAGAAAATATGTAGAAGATAGTTGACTGTAGGAAGACTGTGTGGCGGTTAATAAAGGTATCAAAATAGTAAAAGAAAACTATTTATTGTAAACCAACGTTTCGGACCACTTTGCAGGGCTTCGTCAGGGCTAAATGGAGTACAAGATACAAACATTTTAACAACTGTCAAAACATTAAAATAAATATGCAGAGAAAATACGAAAATATATAAAAAATATTCAAAAAATATAAAGAAATAATAATAATAATTTAAGGAAGAATGCATATAGGAGGACTAGAAGCTAGTTACTAATAGTCCTCCTATATGTTTCTTCCTTAAATTATTATCATTATTTATTTTATATTTTGTTTACACATTTTCGTATTTTCTCTGTATATTTTTTTTTTCAATTCTTAAAATGTTTGTATCTTGTACTTCATTTAGCCCTGACGAAGCCCTGCAAAGTGGGTCGAAACGTTGATTAACAATAAATAGTTTTCTTTTACTTTTTTGATACCTTTATTAACCGCCACACAGTCTTCCTACAGTCAACTATCTTCTACATATTTTGTTTTGTTTTTTTATTTTGTTATTTGTAATTTATTAACATTTTGTTCATTTTTTCTAATTATAATTTATTTAATTATAAAATTTATAATTGCCCAAACCTCAAAAGACAGAACAAAAATATGTTTTCTTTTTTTGGTCGTTTTGGGTACACAGTTTCGCCCCTCCTCAACTATCTTCTTCCAATATTTCTTCTTTTGTTATCATTTAATTTATATATTTGTAAATATTGTGTGAACGAGCTCTATGATTTCTATTACCATTAACTATAATTGTAAGAAGGCAATATTACACAAAACAAATAGAGTATTTTCTAATGTTTTGGAATAGTGGCTAGTGATAAACGTCTACGTTTTGCTCAATTGTTCCAAATCCTGTTCGTATAAAATAAATCAATTATTACAAATGATGAATGTTCAGTATCATAGAATTTTTTTTACATGTTTTTTTTTTTCAATAATTATTAACTAGGTTTAGTGCCTACAATCGAGTGGCTACCTGGACCTCCTATTGAAGAATCGGCCATGACAAAAGAGACTAAAGGACCTCTGTAAAGAGAAGAAGGAGAGGTTAAACAAAAGAGAAATATTTTCGCTGAGACAGGCATGAATGAGCGAGCCGTGTTGGTGGAATGTGGCCTACCCCCAGACAGCAAAAAAGCTTACGACTCGTAAAGCGGGCTCTCGGACTCCCATACTCTCTCGCTCCAACACCTGCCTCTATCTACTGCTCTACATATCTCAGTCTTATTCTGCTTCTATAAAGATCTTAGATGCTTCTATCAGATCTAATCTATATACTACTAGAGAGAAATACTTTATTCACCTATGCTGCCTAAATACATCAGGTTACTATAGGGGTATTCATGATGTTGTGTTAAACGTTAAATGTTTTACCATGTTAAATGTTATAACTATAAGATTGTGAGCAG
>NW_027108636.1:425793-429512 GCF_000696795.3 Halyomorpha halys | reverse complement strand
CATTTCTGCTCCTCCAATTTCGCCATTTCATAATTTTTTAATTCACCCGATCAACAAATTCGCTCTCCGGAATTCACCCTCCTAGATCCTCTTCAGTGACCCGCTAAACAAATTCACTATTAGACGGCTGTGGAGAGAATAAAAGATAATGCTTCAAATCTTTGTCCTCAATAAACTTTTCAACTGATTACACGCACGCTGTTAATTTCAAAAGGATCCGTGTAGTCTTGGGAAGGATTAAAACTATTGAAATCCTCGATTTCTCCAAAATAAAAAAAATATATTATAAACGTTTTTTAGCTATATCACTACTTTTGGCTTCTCACTTGTTTTTGTTTCTCCTATCCTACCATTTTTCCTTCATTATCTCGACGTGCCTTTGTTTTCTTTCTTCTGTACACGCGACCCCTTTTTTAAATTTCTCTTGCAACAAGAGCCTTGATTTGCTTCAGTATTTTCCTATATCTTTCTTCGTCCAAGCAGTCCTGGTCCATTATTCCTAGTCTTTCCGTTTTTCCTTCATCTGTCTGATGTATCCTCGGAATTTTCCAAATATCTCCATGTTTAGTCTTCTTGAATATCTTCTTAGCATATGTCCGTGGAATTTCAGTGTCCTGGTCCTTATTTCTGTTTCTAGGTCCATTTTAGGTTTCTTTGCTGGGTCTTAGCCTGTATCCTTTAAGGAGGATTTTGAATTAGATGCGAGAGGAATTCGAAGGTTTAGTGGAGCCCCAAAGCTCAAATCCGTATATCCAGATGGGCCTTATTATTGTCATAGAACAGTCTTTTGCAATGAATTGGAAGTTTAGACCGTTGGTCTAGCAAGTGCTGTATTGTCGGAATCCACTTTTCAGTCTTGTGTGAGGATTCCTGGTTAGTCGGGTGTCCAGATCTAGTCCAAGGTAGCGGATCTGTTCGACAGGGGTAAAAGAAATTTAAGTATCTATTTGTGCATGTTATTGTATTATAATATGTCCAACTTTTATTTTATTTGGTTGCTTAGTAGTCCATTTTATTTGTAATTGCCTAGCGGACCATTGAAGAGACTTAAGATAGATTTTATACTAATTAATTGTCCATTTAAAAAGAAATTTATAGCTATGGATATAAAACCCTCATGGTCTGTAACAAGTTGTTTGATAGCGGCCAGATATAGGCGGACATACAAAGTTAAACATGTTAGTAATGGGTGTTATGTGACCATCGTTCCAGATTTTTTTCCAGTTCGGGCCCGGTTGGACGGCCCTCTGGAGGGATCTGGACCACAAAAAACTGAGAGCGAGTGCATTTTATTATGAAAAGGCCTGTCCAATTACTGGCATATAAAAAAATTAAGGACCCGAGCACGATATTATAGAATTAAAACATTTTTACGGCGCTTACACCATCTTTAGGAGATGGATCATTTTATGGATAGATATACAAGTTTTGGTATATAATATGCAGTTTACTCCACTATATATGTACACTCTTAACCTATACAATTTTTGATTTTTTTTTTTTTTTTTTGCAGATTCAATAAAGGAATTTGATCTGTATTTTGATGAGGATATCGATAATTATCAAACCTTCACACTAAGTATATTTTGTACATAATATTTATTAAATAAATTAAACTTGTATCCTTTTTTTGTCTCAACACTTTTTATTTTTCACCAGTCCAACGTTTCGGCCATTTTAGCCATCCTCAAGGACATCTTCAATTACTTTTGCAGGCTATTCTGCCCAGGTCATTCATTAATTATAAGTAAAAAGCCTATTTTTTAAATTTAAAATCATAAATATTTAATCCTTCTTATATAAGATTATCCACACAAATTCACTACCATATAACAAACCATTTATTAAAAAACCTTCTACGCCACAACCCCTGATGAAGACCTGAAACTCAGGTCGAAACGTCGGCATGAAATAAATAAATATGATTTTGTTTATTTATGTTGTTCTTTGCTGACCGCACCCCCCAACAAACTTCCATACAGAAAGCATTATCTTCTTTGGATGCAATCCCGCTTTAGATGTGGACTATCTTCCTACAATAGGGGTATTCATAATCTTTAGTTTAACATGTTAAATGAAAAACTTATGTTAAATGAAAAAACTATTTCCTTCTTTTACCATGTTAAAACGATATAACATATAACATGGTTGAGAGTCTGCTATTAGGTCTGTTAAATGCGAAATGACGTCACGCAAGACCAGCTCGTCACCGTTTTGTTTGTTGTCGTGTTAGGTTACTTACTCGTATTTTGTGGGTTTTTTTCTTTTGTCTTGTGTTTTAGACTTTTTAATACAATCAGTAGCCAAACTTTTACACTTCTACTTTTCACTTATTTTAGGCATGTTGCATTAAATTACTGTAATCAAAACTTAGATGTAAACAAAAACATGAAGTTTAGGAAGGAAAGGTTACTAAACAAGTTGCTCAGAAAATCCGCTAGGAGCTCTTATGCATTTACCATTTAACATGACTTTAAATAGGGCTGCTCACAATGCTACACTTATAACATTTTACTTATGGTTTATTGATTAAGATACAACAGATGCTATTTTAAAAATTACTTACACATTTGCCCCAGATTACCGTACATGTTTTCATTTAAATAACTGATAAATTAACAGAAACGCCAAAAAGTTAACACGAAAATAATTAGGAGTTATAAGAAGATACTGAGCTATAACATTAAGTCATCTTACTTCAGCTGTATTTTAAATTTAAAATTGGAATATTTCTTCAAGTTGAGCCCTGTGGTGAAAAACAGTAAGCTCCTTAAAATCCACTCCATCATTCCATCACTCCGACTGACTGAACTTCTTGGAGCTTCCAAGCAAAAACTCCTGGAGTCTTAGTAACAGACCAGTAGCTTGAATCCCTATTCATTTAAATATTTTTAAAAATTAATTTTCACAAATCCTTTTATTTATACCCGAAATATAAAGTTATTAGCAAATAAATAAATAATTTCTGTCAAATGACTCTTAATTCGGTTTCCTATCAATATAATCTTAGACAGAATTAGGAATA
The DNA here is from genome assembly GCF_000696795.3 of Halyomorpha halys. Lineage (NCBI taxonomy): Eukaryota > Metazoa > Arthropoda > Insecta > Hemiptera > Pentatomidae > Halyomorpha > Halyomorpha halys. Next base: position 426,487 of record NW_027108636.1, on the reverse strand, counting down.
CAATTGAGAGAAATATGTCTATAACTAGGGTGTTTCGTGATAAATATATTTTTTTTAGAAACAGAATTTTGCCCATATCCATGGGGGTATGGGGGTAATATAGGGGTATGAACCCCTAAAATAATTATAAATAATAATAATAGTATTATTACAATATAATTATTAACGCTAGGATTATGGACGTTTCGTACATGCCTATCTATTGTCTAGTTGTTATTGTCAACAAACAGGCAAACAGAAATGCCCATTTTCCTTAAAGAAATCAATTATTCAAATTAAGTCTGAATTGAACAATAAGGTTTCACGTTTAAATGAAGTATTAATATATTTTTTTGTTTTCTTTTATTACAATAAGAGAAATAATAACAATTATATTAATGGTATTATAATATTATTTTATATAAGGTCATCAAAATTTATTAGTAATATTATAGTGTATTAGTAGATGAGCACATTTATTGATAAATATTACAATCTTCCCCAATCTGTGGCAATGAGTAACAGTGATAAATGGAAAAAATTAATTAAATAAAATAGGTAAATAAATATAAAAAAGTAAATAAATATGGTATAAAAATAAATTTAAGATTCAAAATGTTTTTAAAAATAATTTATAATAATTAGACTGTAATTGAACTTTTTAATTAATAGATCCTGGAGAATGGTCAGAATGGCCGAAACGTATAAGTTACAA
>NW_027108636.1:418682-425602 GCF_000696795.3 Halyomorpha halys | reverse complement strand
TATAAAAAAATAAATAAAATAAAAAGAGTATAAATATAAAAATAAATAAATAAAATGAACATAATCAAACTAAAATAAAATATAAACGATATTTATAATCTCGACCTGAGGATCCCCGAGCCCACTCTATTCTTCAGGCATAAGGGGTAGAGCAGGGCACTTCAAGATCCCAGCGCAGCCCTCTCACCGCATTACTAGTAATAAGCCAGTGGAGGCTGAGTGAATGCGCTAAAACCGCAATCACTCTACATGAGCGAAGCATCTGGATTAATAGATGAGATCTCAAAATGTATTTTCAACCAGGAAAAAATATTTTTCCTCAAATCATCTCATATTAATCCTCATCATCTAATCCTTTCATAGTTTGTATTTATTTGGGCTAACAATTTGAGATTGTAATTATTTTGAAAAAAAAAATTAAAGATAGTATACGGAAAGATTAAAAAAACAAAACACCAAATTTAATAAAAATAGTCAGAGCTGTTTTTGAGAAAATCGAAAAAAATTGAAAATCGATTTTATAAATCGACACTTCTAGTGAGTCCATTTAATCGAAGAAGTTGCTGGCATGTCCCTGGTATACACTTGCATAAAAATTTAATTTCAGCTTTGTACGAATTTTCGTTTTTGATCTACACAGAACACATACATACACTATTTCGGGAGATGTTATTATTTGGACTCAAAAATTATTTCCACCGAAAGCTGCAAATCAAAATATTTCATGATCGCAATGTTCCCTACTATATATTTCAAATGTAGGTAAAAATAATGTCATAACTAAAAAAAAATAATAATAAATTAATTTTTTAAAAATATGATTAATAGATTCAAGACTTTAATACAATTCTATTACATAATGCAAAGTAATGATTCAAACCTAAGCAAACGATCATCACTATAAAAGTAACGGCTTATCTCATTCAAGGCGTAACTGGCTGACAGTGCAGCAACACACCTAAGATAGGCAGGTTAACTGCAGCTTAACCGTCTGTAACCTCATCCGTGTATGCGTCATAACAATAATAATAATTAATAATATAATATAACAAAGTAATATAAAATAAAAAATTAAAATATAATATCCAGCATTCCTTATTAAACATACAAAATTTAAGACCTGTTAGAATCCCTTTCTTTCTACATGTTAATTTAGGAATCAGTTTTTAATTATTATTATTTTTTATATTTTAATAATATGAACTCTTTGTAAATAAATATAATTATTTTTGTACTACATCTAAAAACGATTTATATTTCAAAGATGAATGGTAAATCCTTTTACAGCATAATGTATGTTTTTCAGATGTACACTAATGCCTTGATAATGCTTGAGTGAAATAAAATATAAATTTTTTGAGACTAAAATGACCATTAAAGTGACAATAAGGAAATTATTTTACGTTTTTATATAATTTAATTCATTTTTAGTTCAATACATTTTCGATATTCTTATTTAAGATAAAAATAAATATTCAGGTCATTAAATAACAGCAATAATAAAGAATTATTCCATTATTATTCGAAAAAATCAATAGTTCTTCAAATAAAATTTACAATTTCTTCAGTTACAATAGATCGGTGACGTACTTGCTTATGCGATGAATAGGTTTCACTTCAGCTAAGCACAACAGAACACGGCAGTAATGTCACACCAGTGAGAAAGTATAAAAGTACCCAATGCGACATTATGCCTAATCCGCTTGCAGTTTTTGTGAATGAATGATTAAAATGTAGATTGAATTACAACAAATAAACATCAAACCACTATTGACAAATGACAAAGAACATATAAGCACTGGAAGTATGTCGATTGATCGTTAGTAATATATTAATGGAAGACGGTCTGAATGCGATCAAAGAAAAAAACTCAAATAGTAATTAAACTACTTAATGTGAGCCAACGTTTCGCCCCACGTTAAAGGGCTTCATCAGTGCTAAAAAAGGTACAAACAATAAAATAAAGTATCAAAGTAAGAGAAAGGATAACATGAAATGAAAGTAAACAAAATAATACATCCAGTAAATTTGACGTAAGATCATAATGACATGATACAGGCGTGTAGAGAAACGATCCATTGGTAGCACTCGAATAACGTTTTTACATTAGAAGATCTTAGGACCATCTTCTTTTCAGGTGCCTTGGAAGATTGTCAGGAAGGGAAGAGGAAGCAAGGTTAGAAACTAGTGGGTTTGGATGGTTAGGGAGTTTATAATGGAAGGAATGATATCTGGTTCGGGCTAGGTCGGTTACATAAGGAACATTAAGGTCTTTATGTATGATTTTATTTGTGACAAAGGAGCATTGAGGATTTTACGAAGGACTTTGAATTGTAAAGAATGGATACGAGAGGAATAGATAAAAAAAGTAATATAAAAATACAGTACACACTAAAAGAGGGAAAAAAGGGAATAAGAATATATGTCAAGAATAGAGGAAAATAATGAACAAAATAGAACATCCATCTTATTGAATGCAAGTAGCCACAAAAATGAAGGTGAAGAAAGATTATAAGACAAACAAGACAGAGAAATAGGGGAGAGGATTAGTGTTTAAATAATACATTATATTTGAAAGCAAAAAGAAATAAAATAAAGATAATATTAGGAAACTTAAGAAAATATTAAAAATAAGCAGACATCCAATGATAATATACATAATCAGGGGGAGAAATTATATAAGAATATACACGAATAAAATACCAAAAAGAGATAAATATAATAATTATAACATGCTAAAGAAGAAATACAAAGAAAATATACAAAATTGAATAGAAGTACACAGATGTGTAAATTATATTATAAAAACTAAATTAATTAATTATAAAGTAATAAATGTGAGTATAAGGTAGACATATCAGATCAATATAAAATACAGATTTAAAAAAATATAAAGGATCAAGAATGGATTGTAAATATAAAAGATAAAGAAAAACGTTTTTAAATTAAATAAAGATAATTATAGGAAGGTAGTTCGGGTGCCGGTCAATAAAACAATCAAAATAGTAAAAGAAACTATTTATTGTTAACCGACATTTTGACCCACTTTACAGGGATTCATCAGGGTTAAATAAAAACAAAATACAAACATTTTAAGAATTGACAGTACATTAAAATAAAAAACATTTCCAAACAATTCAACAATAATTTATGGAAGAATACATTTAGGTGAACTGGAAACTAATTCTAGTCCTCCTATATGTAAATTTCCATTAATTATTTTTTTTATGTATCTTAAAAACATAATTTTTTTTTTATTTTAATGTTCTGTCAATTCTTACAATGTTTTATTTATTTTTTTTATTTTTATACATTCAGCCCTGAGGAAGCCCTCCAAGGTGGGGTGAAACGTTGGTGTGTTCTTTTACTATTTTGATACCTTTATTGACCGCCACCCATACTATCTTCCTACAATCTACTTCATTTTTTTTTTTTTTTTTTTTTTTTTTTCTGACCTAGAAAAATTAAACAACAATAAATTAAATATATACAAAGAAATAAGTGTATATATACAGGTGAGTAAGATCTTGGATTGCCATTGTGGCAAGAATCTACTTCATACGGTCAACTATCTTCTTATAATATGAATAAAGATAAGTGTTACGAGACCATGAAGTAAGAAAGATCACCATTATAGTGTTCACATGGAACAGTTAGTTTTACAGTACTATCATACTAGTAGTATGATACATAGTACAGTACTATGTAACTAGTTGATATAGTTGTTTACACGATGGTTGTGCATGCAACAGTTTTCACTATCACATTATCATCATCGTGAAACCTCGGTTTATGAACGACAGTTACCCCTACTCGAATGCGAGACAGTGAAAGAGAGTGGAGGGATAGGTTGTGCGTAGTTAGCTCTGAAGACAGCTCACCGCTGGGGTCACCACACTCCCGCAAGGTCTCAGCAAATGAACTTACATAAACCAAACCCGGAGCGTATATCTCCTCTCTACCTCTGTTCAACTACAGGCTTTCTTATCTCATGTAATATATAATACAAATGTTGTTTAAATAAATAATTTAATCTTTATTCATTTTAGTCTTAACATATTTAATTTTTCTTACAAGTCCGACGTTTCGGCCAATCCGGCCATCCTCAGGGACAATCTAATACAATTTTGGAACTAAAAATATTTAAAAACTCAACTCCATGCAGGCTATTCTGCCCAGGTCAAATCAACAATTTCAAACTAGTCAATTTTCACATTAAAAACAGAAATTGAAATTCATTTTTCGTAAAATCCATAATGCTCCTTACTTTGTCACAAATCAAGTCATCCATCAGGACCTCAATATTCCATATGTTGCCGATTTGGCCAGAACCAGATACCGTTCCTTCCATAATAAACTTCTCAACCACCCAAATCCACTTGTTTCTAACCTGGCGTCTCCTTCATTACCTAATAATCCTCCTAGGCGTCTGAATAGAAGATTGCCTCGAGATCTTCTTCTCTAGAAATGTTATTGGAGTTCTATCAGTGGGTAGATTCTCCACATGTTTTTATCATGTTACTATGTCACCTACATCAAATTTACTTGTTGTATATATGTGTATACAGTTGTAAATATCAATAAATAAATTAATTAATAAAAAAAAATAAAAAAATCATTTATCACAGTCACTATTTGTTAAAATTTATCACAACAATGTTTGTAGCGTTCCCTACACTCAGGTCAAGCATTCAAATTATTTATTATAAATATATTTTTATTAAATTTCCTCTTTATTTTGTTAATAAAATTCAGATTAATTATAGTTATCAACATTTAATTTATCCAAAGTTTTCCATAATTTAATTTTACTTAAAATCTCTGCATAGTGTTGGTTCAGATTTCTTGTGCCTGTTTTAAAATTCACTGTATAATTAATATTTTCTGATATGTAAATGGATTTAAGTTTTTTTTTTAATGTATTACTTTCTTAAGATAAATTAGTATATAAATAGTATATAAAATAGTGTATAAAATAGTATTTTCAAAATCAAAATTATGCTTATTATGTTTTTTGGTTGCATGTTGTACTTGTGTATCACACAATTAATATTTATTGGAAGATTATTGATTGACCGTGTGTAAAGATGAAAGGAATATGGTCAGGGTGCGGTCAAAAAAAAAAAAAACTCAAATAGTAGAGATATACTATTTGACTGTCAAAACATTTTTGTTTTGACTGCCGTCAAAATACCCCTGATGAAGCCCTGCAACTTGGGGCGAAACGTTGGCTCATTAAAATAGTATATTTCTACTATTTGAGTTGTTTTTTTTTTACCGCACCCGGACCATATTCATTTCAATTAACATTTATTTTTGTTTTTAATGTGAAAATTGAATAATTAGAAATTTTTGTATTGACCTGGGTAGAATAGCCTGCATGAATTTGAGTTTTGAAATCATTTAGTCCCGAAATTGTATCAAGATTGTCCCTGGCCGAAACGTCGGACTTATAAGAAAAATAAAATGTGTTGAGACTAAAATGGACAAAAATTAAATTATTTATTTAAACAACATTAACCAGTCTCAAGCAAGTATCAAAGATTACCAGTAATATAATACAAATATTATATAATAGACAAAAATTAATATTTGTTTGTTCCTCCGAACCAAACTAAAACAATACTAGGAGTATTCATGATCTTTGGTTTAACATGTTATAGTGTGTTAAATGGAAAAACTCATATTAAATGGAGAAAAATTTTCTTCTTTTACCATGCTAAAACGATATAGCATGTAACATGGTTGAGAGTCTGTTACTCGGTCTGTTAAATGGAGAATGACGTCACGCAACAGACCAGCTGAGTTCATCATTTTGTTTGTCGTGTTACTTGCTCGTAGTTTGTGTTTTGATTGTGTTAGTATCGCTTTGGATGTTTTGATTACTAATAAAGCAATGGGTTATAATAATAATAATATGATGATAGTTGTCAATTAGCTCATCTTGATTCTCTTCCTCACAAGTTAAAAGATCAACAAGAGACTCAACTTCCACTTTTCACTTACTTTAGGTATATTGTAATAAATTGCTTTAATAAAAACTTAGAACTAAGCAATAACATGAAGTTTTGGAAGGAAAGGTTATAAAAACAAGTTGCTCAGAAAATCCGCTAAGAGCTCTGACTCATTTAACATGACTTTAGATAGGGCTGCTCACAGTCCTATAATTATATCATTTAACATGGTGAAATATTTTACATTTAACACACCATGAATATTCCTATTGCGTGCAAATTTGATTTGTGTCGAAACACGACGGGGCGGCCAAAAATTCAGGTCGATTTGTATCAGCCAATCAAAATGAAATGTTCATAAGTTTGCACATGCACAAATTTGTCGTAGTTTGGATCATTAACAAAAAAATGTTAGCTCTTTTTAAAAATAAACTATTGTTATATCAATTTATAAAATAATGAAGTAATGATAGGATAACAATAAGATGAAGTTTCGATACGGTTGTCCCTGCGGCAGATGTTCCCCTTTCGAGATCAAATATTTGTCGACAGCTTACTCTTATACAAACAAAGGGGAGAGGACATAGCGACATCGGATCATGCAATGATGGGACTGTCTTTCATTGCTTCCTAGGACTGTATAGAACAAAATAGAATACATATCTTTTATTATACCTGTTCTAAGGAAATAGTAAGGTGGTATATAATATAATTATTATTGTATTATACTTACAAGATGTCCTATACCCATTCTTGCCGAACCTTCATTGTATTGTTTTGAAATGCATTTTTAACGATTTATATCAGTGAGAACTTGTTTGTATATATTTTCTAAAGGTATAATAGGGGTATTCATGATGTTGTGTTAAAAGTTAAATGTTTTACCATGTTAAATGTTATAACTATAAGATTGTGAGCAGCCCTATTTGAAGTCATGTTAAACGTTAAATGCATAAGAGCCCCTAG
>NW_027108636.1:417513-418067 GCF_000696795.3 Halyomorpha halys | reverse complement strand
GTAAAAGAAGGCAATTTTTTTCGATTTAACATGAGTTTTTCCATTTAACACGCTTTAACATGTTAAACCAAAGATCATGAATACCCCTAATGTATAAGATACCACATCTTAAATGAAAATCTGGACTTCTGAATATCCTATGAGAAAGTATCCTAATCCTATGAATCCAGCTGTTCTAGGAAGTTGATAGGAAAGTAATAGATGGAAATCTCAATACCCATCGGTTAGTTAGTTCAAAATGGGAGCTTCCTAAGTGGGTTCAAACGTTAGTAGGACCTGCTAATACTGTTATGCCAGTGAGCATTCCATTGCAAATCCAAAAACGATGAGATATATATGTAAATGATATAAGGGAAAAATGTAAAAAATATAAAAAAAAAAATTAAAATATAGAAAAAATATGCCTATGTAATATAGGAATAATAAGCCATTGTCAACTGGATTTAGTATGTTATGAGTGTGTATACATATATATATATTTATTTTAATGCTTTGCTTTTAAATATTTATAGCTTTTTATATTTTTAACTTATATATTTATTAGTTTTATTTAA
>NW_027108636.1:399314-416203 GCF_000696795.3 Halyomorpha halys | reverse complement strand
TAATTAATATTACTTTTTAAAAATATTTATTACTACTTCAATCTATTACTTTTTACCAAATATACAACCATATATAATTTTGTGTGTGTGTGTATATATATTGGTAATTTTTTATACGACTGTTGTATGTATACATTTTTTTTTTTGGGGGGGGGTCTTGAGGATCTGTCAATAATTGAACTTTGAAATAATTTAATTTAAAATAGTTAATAATAATCATTTGGCAACGTTTCGCAACTTTATTGTTCGCATAAGCATGCCCTATAATGAGAAAGACATAGTTTTTTAGAACATACACTCTCTTGAAATAATTGTCACAAAACTATAGGTACATAGTGCAATCTCTGACTAATAAATATTAAAATCAAAATATGGTTTAATACAAACATTACTTACAATTCTCAACTGCAGTGTGTTCTACATTATAATGTCACCATCTTGAGATTTTGAAATGAATGGAAGGTGTGTGTTTAGGGTTTCCCACATGTACCGTTTTTTTTATTGTTTTCTGGTTTATTTTTCAGTAGGTAGTCAGTATATATATTTTGTCTATTTCTATTTAGTGTGGTTATTTGTGTCTTTATGTATTTATTAGGTTAGAATAACATGAATTTAAATTTTGTACATCTGATTTTTTTATTAGTGGCTTGATTCTTTATTGGGGGTTTATTGGTATTCTTTGTTACAGAGTTACATGTATAGTTGTGTATTGACACATATCTTTTCTATATTTAAAATTTTTATTGTTTATTATAAGGAGAGAGAAATAGATAATATATATAGGTAAATAATATAAGAGAAAAAATAACTAATATTATAAAAAGAAGTGAAAAAAATTAAAAAAGAGATATTTAAAAAATAAAAACAAAATAAACCATGTATTTTAATATTTACTATTATATATTTTAATATTTTCTAACTATGTCTATGTAATATGATAATAATAAGCTATTGTCCAACTAGTCTTATTATGCTGTTTGTATAGCAGACCAATGCAGAGTTGGGCGCCACTATTTTTTTAATGAACTGTTCTCTCTAGTTAAACTGTTGTATGCTTGATAAAGGTGGAAGATTTTCGTTATTCACACCTTGAGAAACCTTAAAATACGAATTTTTATTGCAGCATAAAAATAAAAATTTAATTTTTAATTTCACGCCCTCTAGGGTGGTAAGTAAAGTTGAGTGATTTTTTTAATTTGTTGTATGTGGTTCGTTCTCCGTTCCTATGGGACATAGCTTGATATAATAAAACCTAAAATATGCCTTCTTCAATGAACGGATTATCTAACCTAAAAGTATTTTTAAAATCGGAGTTATTACCACTCAAGAATGGTGCCGAAATTGGAGGATAAAAATAAATCCCAACAAATCCCTCCAAAAAAACTTTACTCTTCGTCGTAAACATCCCGACTGCCGTATAGTATACTTTAATAATAGGGGTATTCATGATGTTGTGTTAAATGTTATATGTTTTACCATGTTAAATGTTATAACTATAGGATTGTGAGCAGCCCTATTTGAAGTCATGTTAAACGTTAAATGCATAAGAGTCCCTAGCGGATTTTCTCAGCAACTTGTTGTATAAGCCTTTATGTTTATAACCTTCCTTCCAGACCCTCATGTTATTGTTTACTTCAGTTTTGATTTAAGTAATTTATTACAACATGCCTAGAGTGAGTGAAAAGTGGAATTTGTGTGAAATTTTAGCTTATGAGTGTCTTATTGATCTTCAAACTTGTGAAGAAGAGAATGAAGATGAGCTAATTGACAACTGTATTGAAAGTCTCAACAACTAATATGGCGGCGATCTCAACTGGTCTATTGTGTGACGTCATTCTCGATTTAACTGACCAAGTAACAGACTCTCAGCCATGTTAAATGTTATTTCGTTTTACCACGGCAAAAGAAGGCAATTTTTTTCGATTTAACACGAGTTTTTCCATTTAACACGCTTTAACATACATCATTAATACCCCTAATGTGGCTCTTACCCCTGTAGAACAGATTCGTTATCTTGGACTACACCTTGACAAACGACAAACCTGGAATCCTTACGCAAGACTGAAAAGACAGGAAACTGCACACAGATTCCAACTGTTACAGAACTTACTAGACAAACGGTCTAAACTTTAAACTCATTAAAAAAGACTGTTCTACATTACAATAATAAGCTTTGGGGTTCCACTAAACCTTCGAATTCTTCTCGTATCCAATCCTTACAGGCCAAAATCCTTCGTAAAATCCTCAATGCTCCTTATTTTGTTACTAATAAAACCATCCATAAAGACCTAAATGTTCCTCATGTAATCGATATAGCCCGAAACCAATTTCATTCCTTCCATTATAAACTCCTTTCCATCCTAACCCACCAGTTTCTAACCTTGCTTCCTCTTCCATTCCTGACAATCCTCTGAGGCGCCTGAAAAGAAGATGGCCTCGTGACCTTATATTGTATAATGTATGATTATGATTATGATCTTACTTCAGATTTGCTTATTGTATTTTATATACAGTTGTAAATTTCAATAAATAAAAAAATCTGACTGATTAGCCCACTCATACAGAGTCAGAAAGCTTTATACACATTAGATATGGAGTTCAATCTAGGCCAATGAGAGCCCAGACAGACTATAAATCCATACAGGACGCCGAGACACATTGTTTTATATATAAAGAGCTGGAGAGGACAGGGTGGGTCTTTGAACCTGAGCTGGATGCGGCCTCACCCGCGACTGGGCAAACAGCAATAAAGCCAACTGTGACGAATCTGCCTCCCGACATCGCCTGCGTCCTCTACTCCTAACCATCTCTCCTGGTAATTGTTCTCAACGCTTCTATCAATCCTCCCACACGTTAATATATAATATAATAAATAATATAGAATATAAGATATATATAGTATTTTGGCCAATTTCATGAAAAATACTACTTCTACGAACGACGTATGGACTATTTGCCAAAATAAATTTCATTTCTTTTTGTTCGGAAAAAAACTTTTCATTTATGAAAAAATACATTACGCATGTATAAATTTAACTTTTAAAACTTATTAAAATTAAACTTAGGCGTAATTTAAAAAAAATTACCTGTATCAAGACACATAGTAAAAAATAATGAAATATGTTCATTTGTTAAAATCTGTACCGCTAGGGTTGAGGGTGCAGCACTTTCTCAGGAAGGACTGTTACTGGACCAACGGTTGTGCAAGGAGGTGATTTGGTCAGAATCACACTCGACCGCCAGATTTTCACTCAATTAAGGGTATCCAATTTATGAGGCTGGGTGGACCACAGGAAGCCTACAGAACCCACAGCATTGACTCACGGATACAGTTTAATAGAAAAAGATTTTCTGCCAGTCAAATACGAACTCTGGTCGTTGGAATTAGTAGTATCGTGCATTACCACAGTCCCACCGCCCTTTGTTTATTTACAAAGAAAAATTAAATAAATGGATCTATTCAAATAATTAAAAATGGGAAAATATCCGTCTGTGGAGGCCTATGTGCAATTTTTGCTAAAACACATAAATAACAAAACATAAAAAAAAAAAAGAATCTTTACGCATTATTGAGATTGGTTATATCAGTTTAAATAAAATAAATTTTGTCCAATTTTAGTCTCAAAGCAATTTAAATTTCTCATTACAATCTTACAATCATAACAAAAGTTTAGAACCACATCAATTTTATAAAACTTTATGCAGCCTACTCTGCCCAGGTCATTAATTTCTCAGGTAATTGTGGACTGAAATTAATGACCTGGGCAAAACAGCCTGCATAAAGTTTTTTAAAATTGATGTGGTTCTAAAATTTTATTAATATTGTCCTTGAGGATAAAGATGTCGATACGTCAGATTTATAAAGAAATATGTGTTTTTAGACCAAAAATCTAATTTATTTAACATTAAAAAAAAGTTATATGCTTCAAAAACAATGCTTTTAACAATCAATAACACAGTTTTCATTTTTAAAGACCACAAAACAGTATGGTATTAATTCCTCACATGTTAAACAACTGAGCTCTTTCCAGTGTAGCCCGTCGAACATAGTTGCTTAAAAACTTTCCAATTTGAGCCTTTTAATAAACTAAGTAATTGTTCTGAAGAGTAGGTCCAATGCCCAAAATATTTTATTATAATTTCACTATTCAATAAAAATCCTCAGTGCACTCCCGCAATACCCGCTCACGGCCTTCAGACTTATATGTAACTGCCCATCGAACCGCAGTCTTTCCCCATCCCTATGGAATTCTATTTCCTCTTTCATTCGTAGTTCTAATACCCTCCAACCTTCAAATCCCTTCAACTGTTGAAGGTAGGTTCTGTTTTAAGTTGCAAATGTGAATGAAGTAAGGAAGAAAAGTTTTTAAAAAAGGTTTAAATCTAGGAAAAAGTTATTTAGAGAAGGTTATATGGGACAAAGACAATTAGCCTCCATTTTTAAGGTTTGAAAAAAGAAAATGACATCAATGTGAAGGTATCCTTGAGAATGACCTGAGGGTCGAAACGTTGGAAAAGGTGTAAATAATAAAGTTGAGAGGAAAAATTTGCTTTATTTAAGAATAAAATGAACTGTTGTGTTGTTAAAAAAAAATAATGAGTGTGAAGTAAAAAAAAAGAAAATATATTGATAAATATGTATTAACAAAAATCACAAAAAATTGCTCTATAAACTTCGTTAATTCCTACCCCCTAAATATTTCCTTATTATCCGTTCCTACCTCTCTGATAGAACCGTTAAAGTAAATCATAACCTAGCCTACTCATCTCCCTTTTCTCAGTCCGCCGGTGTTCCTCAAGGTAGTATCTTAGGTCCCATTCTTTATACGGTTTATACAACTGACATCCCAACCCACCCTAACACAGTCCTAACAACATGCGCTGATGACACATGTATACTGTCTGTAAACAAAAACCCAACTAATGCATCAAAAACACTACAGTCCCACATAACATCTATTGAAGAATGGTGTCAAAACTGGAAAATCAAAATACATTCTAACAAATCCCATCAGATCACCTCTACCCTCCTGTCCTACAGTATCCTTTCTAAATACTCCACTAACGCCTGTTGAACAGATTCGATACTTAGGACTCCATCTTGACAAGAGACTTACTTGGAATCCACACGCAAGACTGAAACGACAAGAAACTGCTTGTAGATTCCGATTCCTACAACACTTACTTGACAAACGCTCTAAACGTTCCATTCACTACAAAAAATTAGTATACACTATAATAATCAGACTAATTTGGACATATGGAATTGAGCTCTGGGGCTCTACCAAACCATCAACTTTCTTCCGCATCCAATCCTTACAATCCAAAATCCTACGTAAAATCCTTGATGCTCCTTATTATGTTACAATAAACTCGTTAACAAAGACCTTAACATCCCATTTGTTGCAGATTAGGTCCAAAACAGATATGCGTCTTTTCATTCCAAACTCCTTACCCATCGTAACACATTAATTCTTAATCTTTCATCCTTAACAATCCCTGATAATCCTCCGAGGCGTCTGATAAGAAGATGGCCACGGGACCTTCTAATTCAAATTAATGCTTGAAGTACCACCAAGGTTGTTCCTTCCCAAGATTTTCAAGTGTATATAAAACATACAACATATTTACTTATTGTATTTATTATTTGTACAGTTGTAAATCACATTAAATAAATTTAAAAAAAGGCTTTCACAGCTACCATGTTAAAAAAAAACACAAAACAGGCAGAAGAAAGAATTTCTCTGCGAGAATCGAACTTGGTAAATGAAGTAGTGTCAATTGTTGGAGGTCAGACGGTTTGACCGTTCACCTCACATAACCCTCCCTCCTTCCATCTCGCCGTCCAGTCACTTCTTCATTAGGTTTCTAACTCGAATAACCTATTCAATGTTGCTAGCACTACAATCATTTTGTATTTAAGTACTTTAATTATCAGAAGAGTTTATGTTTGTATATAAAAATCATAATAACAAAGTAGAAAACAATACTAACGTATATTACAAGAGAGGAGGAGAAAATACTCCTTACTGAAAATTGGCGAGTCTGCCAAGAATAGTTAGTGGAAATAAAAAAAATGGCGCCCGTTTCAAAATGTTTAAAAAAAAATACATTTCATCCAGAGCTGCAAATCTTTAAAACTACTTACCACTCTACAAATCCTAATGGAACATCATTAAAAGTGGAGTAAATTTTCTAAAATATAAGCCCTAATAGAGCTCTTAACTTCCAATGGTTCTCGAAACAAAATTTTTTAAAAATCAATATTTCATGAAATTTATACTGAAAAATCAGTATGGAAGAAGAAAGTTGACCGTATGAAGTAGATTGTAGGAAGATAGTCCTTGTGCCGGCAAATTAAGGTATCAAAGTAGTAAAAGAAAACTATTTATTGTAAACCTACGTTTCGCTCCACTTTGCGGGGCTTCAGGGAGTCAGGGATGTCGGGTTAAAACAAATATGACAACTGAGTTGTGTGGGGCCCTGACGAAGCCATACAAGATGGGGCGAAACGTTGGTTAACAATATATAGTATTCATTAATATCTTCATCGACCGCCAAGAAAAGTCAATAGTTAGTGAATTTTTGTGACAAATCTTTATCTCAGAAACCATGATACGTACGGCTACAATTATTTTATTGTTATTCTTATTAATTTAGTTTATGAGGTAAAGATTTACCACAATAAATTCACTAACTACTAATGTTTCAGTATATATTTAATCAAATATTGCTTTTTAAAACCTATATCTCGAGAACTATTGGACGTAAATAGCTCTAGTAGGGGTAATTTTTCAGCAAATTAACTCTGCATTGAATAATGTTCTTTTAGGTATTTTGGTGTTGGTGGTAGTTTCAAAGATATAGAGTTCCGAATGAAAAATTAACTTATTTTTAAATTTTGAAACGACCTTAAAGTTCCCTATGTAACTGATCTAGCCCGAACCAGATATCACTCCTTCCATTATAAACTCTCAAACCCCCTAGTTTCTAATCTTGCATCCTATTCCATTCCTGACAATCCTCCGAGGCGCCTCAAAAGAAGACGGCCACGAGACCAGCTAATGTAAAATGTCATTAGAGAGCTACCGATGGGTAGTTTCTCTACACGCCTGTAACACTCCAATTTAACTTAGATCAGATTTACTAAATGTATTATAATGTACAGTTGTAAATAGCAATAAATAAATATTTAAAAAAAAATTTTGAAACAGTCATCTCTTTGTATTTTCCCTAGCTATACTTGGCAGACTCATTAATTTTGACTAGTAATCATAAGTAGTTTGGATTAAAGTAATAAAAATAGGAGTGAACTAACGGATTTTTTTCACAAGGCTTCAGTTCTAGCATACTTCGCTTTTTCAGACCAAGAAATTTAGGTTGAACCAGAATATTCAAAACATTGTACAATGTAATGCAGAAATATCATGCGTTCGTTCGCAGTACTATATCAAAAAAATAGGAGAAAAATTTTTCCAATGAAATAAATATGTCGTGATGTGCGTACATGTCTTATTAGCATATATCACCACTATTCATGTCTGGGTAATTTTTATTTTCATGAAAACTTTAATTTGGACTATAATAATTAATATGAATAAAGACAAATTTATGACAGAGGAATTATGACTTTAATTTTTAATAATTTTAACATGAAGCCATTTCCACCCTTGATTTATAATTTAGCTTGTGATTTAAAACATTAAATTTAGGAATTTTTAAATGCCTACTTTTTTTTTTGGAAAACACAATTTATGTTTTTAATTTATTCGTATAAACTTCGTCAATTCCTACCCCCAACATATTTCCTTATAATTCACTCCTACCTCACTGATAGAATGTCCGCCGGTGTTCCTCAAGGTAGTATCTTAGGTCCCATTCTTTATACAGCTGACATCCCAACCCACCCTAACACAGTGCTAACAACATACGCTGATGACACATGTATACTTTCCGTAAACAACGACCCAACTAATGCATCACAAACACTACAGGCACACATAACATCTATTGAAGAATGATGTAAAAACTAGAGAATCAAAATAAATCCTGACAAATCCCACCAGATCACCTTTACTCTCCGTCGTAAACCTCTGCCCTCCTGTCCTACAGTATCCTTTCTAAATACTCCACTAACGCCTGGTGAACAGATTCGATACTTAGGACTCCATCTTGACAAGAGACTTACTTGGATTCCACACACAAGACTGAAACGACAAGAAACTGCTCGTAGATTCCGATTGCTACAACACTTACTTGACAAACGCATTAAACTTCCCATTCACTACAAAAAATTAGTATACACTACAATAATCGGACCAATTTGGACATATGGAATTGAGCTCTGGGGCTCCACCAAACCATCAAATTCTTCCCGCATCCAATCGTCACAATCCATAATCCTACTTAAAATCCTTGATGCTCCTTATTACGTCACAAATAAACTCATTCATAAAGACCTTAACATCCCATTCGTTGCAGATTTGACCCAAACCAGATATGCGTCTTTTTATTCCAAACTCCTTAACCATCCGAACCCATTAATTTTTAATCTTTCATCCTTAACAATCCCTGATAATCCTCCGAGGCGTCTGAAAGCCACGAGACCTTCTAGTTTAAATTAATGTTTAACTTATGGGTGGTTCCTTCCCAAGATTTTCAAGTGTATATGAAACATACTACATATTTACTTATTGTATTATTTTGTACAGTTGTAAATTACAATAAATAAATAGTTAAAAAAAAAAAAATTTCTTCGTTGATATTAAAAATGTAATAAAAATATATACAATAATTAAATATGACCTCAGTTATACCATTATATGATACAGACATGTGAAGAGTCTACCCATTGATAGAACTCCAATAACATTTCTGACATTGATAATCTCGAAGCCATCTTCTTTACAGACACCTAGGAGGATTATTAGGTAATGAAGGAGAAGCCAGGTAAGGAAGTGGGTTTAGGTGATTGGGAAGTTTATTATGACAGAATTTTTATCTGGTTCTGGTTAAATCGCCAATATATGAAACATTGAACACTACGGATTGGATACGAGAGGAATTCGATGGTTAAGTGGAGCCCCAAAGCCCAGATACGCCTATTATAATACCAAGTAATCTTTTGTAATTAGTTGGAAGTTTAGGCCGTTTATCTAGTGAATGCTGTAATAGTCGGAATCGACGAGGGGTTTCCTGTCTTTTTAGTCTTGCATGAGGATTTCAAATCAGACGTTTGTCTAGAAGTAGCCCTAGGTAACGGATCTGTTCGACAGGAATAAGTGGTGTATTATTAAAGGATACTATGAGGCAAGAAGTCATGGGATTAAGACGAAGGGTAGAGGTGATTTGGTGGGATCCTTTGCAATTTATTTTAATCCTCCAGTTTTGATACCATTCTTCACGGGTGGTGTGGGATTGGAGGATTTAGGATGCAATAGAAGGGTCATTATTTACTGATAATGTGTGGGTAAAATGTAAGTAAAAAATTTAAATTAGGTTTTGAGAAATGTTGCCCTATTCTAAGCTGTATAGTTCCGTATTTCAAATGAAAGGGCATGGAATGTAAAATCACACATATCCAATTTTTTTTTTTTTATATCTTGAGTTGTTTGAATAATAATGCGTATATATCACTTCAAGATATGCGTTCAACAGCGTCTACAAACCGGGAATTTCAAGTGTGTATTAATACTCCTAAGAGTATTAAGAACCATACTTGAAGTTTGTAGTGGCAAAAGCAACGTCATTAATGATTTCATTCTACGTTTTCATTTTTTAAAATAATAATTAATATTTAATTACGTCAAAATTTTACTGTTTCTCCAAGGATAAACTTGAAGCTGTTAAAAACTAATTTAAATTTGTTCTCCAGTTTATACCTACTGAATGTGAATTACTTTGATAAAATATATGGTTGAGTTGAAATCCTGAAAAATTTAAGCATCCATCTGGAATTACAGAAAAATATATAACCTGCAGGCTACCCTGCCTCATAAAGTGGTAAATATCTGGCGGTTGAGTGTGATTTTGGCCAAATCGCCTCCTTGCACAACCGTTGGTCTGGTATCAGTACTTCCTTACAAAGTACTGATCTAGAGATATAGAGACAAAATATCGATATTTCGATAATATAGATATCCCATCCTTAATATGTGAAAATATTATAAGATACATGTTTTTCACTCATAACCTACTTTGATAATTTTCTGACTTTTATCGACCCTCCTCCCCCCAATATATAATGATAATATATATGTATCCACTTATATATGATATATATTACAGTAATGACAATATTTATAATGAGTCCGGTAGATGGAGTTGCAGGTGAAGGACACGAGACCCTGACATTAGCAGTTTATGCCCTTAATAAAGTGGGTCCCTCAACCAGAAAGGGCTCATTCTAAAGATCACATCTCCCCACGAACCGTACTAGGCCACTGCCAAGAAAAACAACTCAAAGCCACAACAAACCTGTACTAATTATATTTTTACTATAACTAATCAATTATATTTTTCAAAAATTGACCCGGGAAAACTAGAAACATTTTAAATCACCTAGTAGATGAGAGATAAAAATAATAAACGAGGAGAAGATGGTTGGGGTGCGAAAGTGGGAAAGATTACATACACGTTTTCTTTTTCCTTTTTCTTAACTTTAATTTTAAATAAATTTAATTTTGTACAGACTAAATCTGGACAAACGACTGACATGGAATCCTCATACAAGACTGAAAAGACAGGAAACTGCACCTCGATTCCGACTATTACAACATTTACTAGATAAACGGTCAAAACTTCCAATTCATTACAAAAGACTGATCTACATGACTGTTATAAGGCCTATCTGGACATAGGGATTTGAGCTATCGGGCTCCACTAAACCATCTAATTCCTCTCGAATTCAATCCTTACAGTCCAAAACCCTTCGTAAAATCCTTAATGCTCCTTACTTTGGCACAAATCAAACCACCCATCAGGACCTCAATGTCTCCTATGTTGCCGATTTGGCCAGAACCAGATACCAATCCTTCCATAATAAATTTCCCAACCACCTAAACCAACTCGTTTCTAACCTGGCTTCTCCATCACTACCTAATAATCCTCCTAGGCGTCTGAAAAGAAGATGGCCTCGAGATCTCTTTTAGACATGTTTTTGGAGTTCTATCAATGGGTAGATTCTCCACATGTTTGTATCATGTCATAATATCACTTACAGCAAATTTACTTGGTGTGTGTGTATGTATACAGTTGTAAATAACAATAAATAAATTATTAAAATTAAAAAAAAAAATTAATTTTGTACATATATTTACTTACTGGATTTTCTTATGTATTTTTTTTTCTTTCATTTCCTAATTTTAATTTTTTATTTATTCTCATATATCCTCTACCTTCTTACAATACCGAGAAAGGCTAAGCACAAAACCTTACATGAAATTGTAGGAAGAAAACACTGACAGATATTCCCATCTTTGTTTACTTGTCATTTTTTTAAATTTTCTTAATAGTTCATACTGTTTTTTAATTCCTTGCGCTTTTTAAATATTGCTCGATTAAACTATCTTAAAGTCTCCTCTTCCCGATTTAAACCAATATTTCAAAAGTGATATAGGACCGTTGCTCTCTGGGGGTCTAAGGGGGGGTGGGTCCGGCGGGGAAGGATTGCCTTTTTGTGTTATGGTCTGCTCTTGTAGGATTGTGACATGTCGTACTTCGACCAACCTACTCGCTATAATTGTCTGTTTGAAAAGTCAGATAAGTAAGGCTACCATGGAGGGTGGGAGTGGAGGGTTTCATACCGTTTTTAAATTTCAGGCGCTTTTTAAATATTGTTCGATTAAACTATCTTAAAGCCTCCTCTTCCCGTTTTAATACACGTTCAATCAGTTAATTAAAGTTCCTTTTATTTGCTACTATACCTCACCTTTATCAAATTTATTTCGACTTGAGGAAATATATTTGATTTCCTCATTGACAGAAGATTTGGATGGGATTTGCGAATGGGCAAGAGCTAACACGTTGAAGCTAAATGCGGAGATGACGAAGGTAATCTTAGTAGGTTCCAATCATCTCCTTAAAACTGTTCCTAATATTCCAACTCTGTTCCTACATGATAGTCCCATCAAATTTGACCCCACCATCAAAAACCTGGGAATAACCTTTGATCAAACTCTTTCATGGAAAAACCATGTATCCAATATCTCCCGCCGTACCTTTTCAACTTAAAAACGTCTAAATTACCTCTGCCACCTATTTCCATTTGAAACCCGTAGGCTCCTGGTCACTTCTCTAATATTTCCCCACTTTGACTATTGCTGTACAGTATGTGGGGGCGTCTCTGGGGATCTCGAGGCGAAATTAAAACGTTTGATTAATTTCTGTGTAATTGCTTCGTAATACATCTTCGGGATCCCAAGGGACGCCCTTTTTTCCCGTTTTTATACAGAATTGAAATGGCTTTATCCTTCCTACCGTCGTAAGTATTTCCTGGCTTCCTTCACCTTCCAAGACATCCAATCCCACCATCCATCTCCGAGCTCCTTCAATTCAATTCCTCAATTCGTTATTAGTACAATTAAAGTCAGTAAAGTAAGCTCTACATTAACAATCATATGTATACGCCTTGACAGTGAACTATCGTACACTTTCTATTGCGGCAAAAGTGTAAACCACTACCATGATAAGACCACTTGATAGTTACAATCATGACAGCAATATCTATCAAGACAGTTTTACTGTCGGACTCTGGCGTGATAGTTATATAGTACAAGTAATGCTAGTGGACTAACAGTTGCATTGACTGCCACATTTCAATATTATATGTATACGCCTGGATAGTGAACTGTCGCAACATATCAACCTTACGATAGCAGAAAAACATTGTTCTTATACATTTTTCCAAAAAAAAAAAGGAAAATTGTAACAGTCACAGGCCCTAAAAACAATTCCACCACCTCACCCCAAAATTTGTCTAAGAACTTAAAATCAGGGAATTTCGACATGTTTCGCTTTGTCACCTCCCATGTGACATACTGTTATCACGTAAAAAGTGACATACGACCGATAATGGTTAAAATAACCATATTGATTTGTAATTTTTTTTTCTTTATTACCTATTGGCAATTTTGGCAGGTTCATTTTGCAGTGCTGCGACGTTGGGAATCAATTGATTTCTAATTACGAAGATTTCTTGATGATTATCTCCGGGTCAAAAAACCTAGAGCACTAAATATCTGCAATGTCTAAAATAGATTTAATGAGTAAAAATGGAACGAGACAATGCTACCAGAATTACACGTTCCCATGACAGAGGCGTGGCCACCTGAATACTTTCCCATGAGCTGAGGAACAAGATGTAGCCAATGCAAAGCCAATAAAGATCAATTACAAGTTTTAACTGCAGGTTTGGCGTGGGAACTGCCCACCAGCATCGGGGCAGCTTGTTAGATCTTGTACGAGGTAAGTTCTTCGCCAAATACTTAAACATACGATGTAAGTAGTGTTAATTATGTTACCCATGTTACGAAGTGGGTTAAGGTGATCGAACCCGCACATCGATACTTGCTAAAAGGTTTAATGTGCTAAGGCAATCTGAGAGGATGCAGAGGCAAAATTTTTCTTTATATTTTTTTTTGGGGGGGGGGGGGTTTGAATTCTACATACAGTATCAGAAAATTTTTTAAAAAATGTCATAGCTAGAGACCGGATTTTTGTGCAGTAAAAAACCGAAATCGTTCAAAAATTGTTTAAATTACACAAATTCTGTAATAATCATCAATTTTATTGTTTAATTTATAATATCAAGCTTACCTAACCTTGTTAGAATCAATTAAAAAATTACAATTATATTGATTACAATTAAATTATAATTAGGCTTGAATTAAAATTTCCAAATTGCCTCCACTTTAAGTTTTAAAAATATAGTCCAGATGGCGGTTGATAAAGGTATCAAAATAGTAAAAGAAAAATATTTATTGTTAACCAACGTTTCGCCCCACTGTAGGGCTTCGTCAGGGCTAAATTAAAAACAAGATACAAACATTATATGAATTTACAAGACATTAAAATAAATATACAGTGAATATACAAAAATCAAATAAATAATTTTTTTTGTTTATAAAATGTATAAAAGAAATAATAATAATAGGTTAAAGAAGTATACATATAGGAGGACTATAAACTAGTTGCTAATAGATAGAGCCAGGTGTGATAGATTTCTAAATACAGAACTAGAGTAATAAATTGTAGAAAAATATTCCTTAGAACTAGTAATAAATATGGTAAAGAGGTAGGTGTAAAAAGGTAAAATAAATATGGTAAAGTTTCAGAGTTCCGCAACTTGTTCCTATTTCATATTTAAATTTAAATTGTAAAATCCTCAATGGTCCTTATTTTGTTACTAATAAAACCATCCATAAAGAACTAAATGTTCCTTATGTAACCGATCTAGCCCGAACCCGATATTATTCCTTCCATAATAAACTCCCTAACCACCCAAACCTTGCTTCCTCTTCCATTCCTGGCAATCCTCCGAGGCGCCTGAAAAGAAGATGGCCTCGTGACCTTATATTGTAAACTGTTTTTAGAGTTCTACTACTGGGTAGTTTC
Source organism: Halyomorpha halys (assembly GCF_000696795.3). Lineage (NCBI taxonomy): Eukaryota > Metazoa > Arthropoda > Insecta > Hemiptera > Pentatomidae > Halyomorpha > Halyomorpha halys. The sequence goes on along the minus strand of NW_027108636.1, from coordinate 401,590 downwards.
TCTACATCCTGTACCATATCATTATGTCATTATGATCAAATTTACTTGTTGTATTTTTTATACAGTTGTAAATATCAATAAATAAATTTAAAAAAATTTAAATTGGAAGAAGATAGTTGACCGTATGAAGTAGATTTGAGGAAGATAATCCGGGTGGCGGTCAATAAAGGCATCAATATAGTAAAAGAAAACTATATATATTAAAAAAAAGGTCAGGGTTGTAGTCTAAAAAGAACAAAATTGTTTTCTTCTATTTATTGTCGGAAGTTTCGCCCCATTTTGTAGGGCTTCATCAGAGCTGTTCAAGACGATAGGTTAAACATTAAAGAGATAGAATGTCTGTTTAACATATCATCTTGAACAGCTCTGATGAAGCCCTACAAAATGGGGCGAAACTTCGGACAAAAATAGTTAAAAACTATTTTGTTTTGTTTTTTAGTGCAACGCTGTCCATTTTCTTTATTTTGTAAAAGAAAACCATTGTTAACCAACGTTTCGTCCCACTTTGCCGGGCTTCGTCAGGGCTCGTATGAATGCAGTTCTGATACCAACTGAGTGGTACGTAAGTTGGTAGCAGAACTTCATTCATATCAGTCCAGGCGAAGCCCGGCAAAGTGGGACGAAACATTGGCTAAAAATAAATAGTTTTCTTTTTACTATTTTGATACCTTTATTGACAGCCACACGGACTATCTTTCTCTAATTTCAATTGTTTGCGTTTTTTTTTAATTTTAACTAATATATGGTGTTTAATTAAGGTATTCGCCGGAGTCAAAATTGGGGGATATTACCCAAATTAATTATTATGTGCTGGTAAGCTGGTTTAAATCAAGGAATGACTGATAGTTTACTGGTAATGATGGAGTGGACTGTATTTAAATAACTTGATATCATATGGTTTTAAAATGAAATAACCTCTATTCTCATTAACGTTTTTTGACACTATTTGTTGTAAGGTTTGAGCAAAATAGTTACAATATATGTTAGTTGGTTAGTTGTAAATCTGGTTTTATTACATTAATTGATGAGGCTTACATTTTACTTGGTTGATTATATGGAGCTTGATGGTTGGTTGTGATGTGAATGTGATTATGGAAGGAGGGTTCTCTCTTCTCATCCTCCTGCCGCCGCCGCCTCTCTCGCCTGAGTCTAAGGTTTACTCCCTCATCATTATGAGAAGAGACCTTATTGAAGAGTTCTGTCCTCTTCTTCTCCGGTACAGGTCAGGGTGGCTTCTTTACTGGTACTAACCCCTTTGTTTGGGGACCAAGATGGCTGCCCAGGCTTCTTAACGCTTATCTTTGTCACTAGATGGCATCATAAATTTCTTTTCAGAAGTGAGGGGGCGTCTTACTTAAATATATGGATTAAAAAATGTCATACTAAGAGATTTTCGTGTAGTAAAAAACCTAAACGGTTAGCAAAATTATTATAGCTAAGTATAGTGTTTCCTGGATAATGTTAGCATTCAGCCAGAACATCTTCCATTATCGGTATTAAACGAATAACGGTAGCAAATATTTGCTGAAATATATTCTTGCCCTACCTACTGCCTATGAATCGTGATCATTGTTATTTATCTACCAAGGACCAGGCAACCACAGAGTCTGCTAAAGAAATATGGCTGTCCCAAGAACAGGATAAGTAAAGTGAGTTGTTGAACTATAAAGAGAACGCTACCCAATCGATAGGAGTTAGCAAATGGAGATCTGTCGCACAGAGAACGGATCACGTTCGAGTCCTCTCGGCTTTAACGAAGTCAATCTTAACTCTACTTTTCCTTCTTCATTCGTTTCGAACTTACTTTTTGTACTTTATTATAACTTCAGGATTTCAATGGGCCATCAATATTTCTATATTTAAATATTTCTGTATGCCAGAGGTGGAATGGAATGCAGAAATGGACACTACATCTACTAATTAAAGAATTTATAATTGATTTAATTCCTGCCGAAGTTTCGACCCACAATCAAGGTCTTCATAATGGCTCTTGGGTCTATGTTTACATTTTTAACCAAGAGCCCAGATGAAGATCTACAATGTGATTCGAAACGTCGGCAAAAGCTAAATAAATAGTAAATAACTATTTTGTCTTTCTTCTTGTCTGTCGCCCTCACTATCTCCTTCAATGTGAATAAATTAAACCTAATATGTTTATATGGTTTTGATGAATAACTGTTGACGTTTTAATTCCACTCCTGCATTAAACATCTCAAGTATAATGTTTTTACTTTGAACTATTTTTTTAGTTTCTGCAGACGTGTCGAATCACATTT
>NW_027108636.1:397441-398684 GCF_000696795.3 Halyomorpha halys | reverse complement strand
CCCAAGATTTTCAAGTGTATATGAAACATACTACATATTTACCTGTTGTATTATTTTGTACAGTTGTAAATTACAATAAATAAATAATAAAAAAAAAAAAATATTTATAACCCTTTATTTTTAAATATATATAACTTGTAACAGTTATAACCTATATATTTATTACTTCAATTTTTGAAGTATGAAATATAATTGTACGTAACAATGTTGGATTTTTTATGTATATACATATTTTTTTCTATATTTAAAATGTTATATTTTCATAGATATTTTAATATAAACTGACAATGTCTATGTAATATAAGAATAACAAGTATTTGTCCAACTATATTTAGTATGTTGTGTGTATAGCAACCCAATATAGGTGGGCGAAACTGCTGTTTGAATAGTGTTTCTCTATATTCTTTTTCAATTTTTTTTTTTTTTTAAATACTTATTACTGATTTTTTATATTATGAAATTGAGCCTTTCTGGTTAGAATTGAGGAATTATATTACGTAAAATAATTCTGAACAAAAAACTTTTCAATTCAGGCACCTCCACACAATTTAAATAGTTATAGTAATTAATCACCTAACAAGAATGCGGTGTCCAATTAATACTTTGTGGTAAAACCATGTACACACGGCAATGACGTAGACGTTTTGTAAATAAATGACCAAAAAAAAAAAAGCTGATAAATTTCATAACAGGTTCATTCGAGTCATAACAGCGGCCTTGATGATTCAATCCGTCTTCCACATTTTATTTTTAAAACTTATCAGAGAATTATTTATCAATATTTACAGTGTTGGTCATGGTATTTTGCACGTATTGTCAATGTCATCCAAGGTCAAAAATTTATGACTTAAAATGGAACTAGTAAATTGCAGTTAATAAGTTGTTCCAACACGAATCAAAACTATAACTTTTCGCAGAAATGATGTAATACGTCTAGGCATGATTGTTTTGCATCGTGTTGGAACAGCCAGTTAGTATGTTTTTCTACAGTAATTTTATTGTTTGATAAATATTACAATCTGCCACAATATTGTTGGTAATAAGTAGGGATAAGATTTTTATGTTTTCACATATTTTTACCTGACCATGATATCTGCGATTCCTTACTAACTAAAGATGTTTCAAGATATTTCTGGCCAAAAGAAGCCATTTTTATTTTACATATTTTTAAATATTTGGCCTTTTTTACATATTTTGTGAAATATTTGTTATTTTTAACATATTTTTAGGTATTCTGTCCTGA
>NW_027108636.1:388777-397391 GCF_000696795.3 Halyomorpha halys | reverse complement strand
ACATATTTTGTGAAATATTTGTTATTTTTAACATATTTTTAGGTATTCTGTCCTGAATCACATATTTCCTTAAATTATTTGTTCAATTTTAAATACATTTTTCGCAGCAACTACATAAAATTCAAAAGAACGCAAGATACTTAAAGGTGAAATTTATCATTTATCATAAATAGTGCGTAAAAATTCTAAAATGTGTGTAAACATCAGAATCAATTAAAAAGAGCAAGGGTCTTATTCCTGTGGCTTTTTCCTATAATTTGTTTGTTTACTCTTCAATCCATTTCTCTGTTTCTTTCTTTCCTCCTCAGATTCCACAGGTACCAATACTATGTATTTAGATTTGTGCCGAGCATTTGTCAGGGCAGACATTCCTATCTACAAAATTAGCAATCCGGACTTAAAAACCTAAAAGTTTTTTTTTTTTTAATAAGGATTATTCTTTAGTTCCCTTTATAATTTGTTTATAATTCATTCTGATAATTATTAATCAATTAGTTTAATTACAATTACTAGTTCATGTCTTCTTATTGAACAGCTATGTTTTCTCTATGTTCATTTTTTTGTACATATTTTAACATAATTTCTTTAAAATATTATTCATATAATATATAATAAATACACATTTATGTAACTTTTTTTAAGTTATAAAATTACTAATTAATTAGTAATTCATATTGTTGAATAATACAAAATTTATAAATACATATTTACATATTTTTTAAATATTTGACAATTTATTAGCACATATTTCGAATTTTTTAGCACATAAGAATCCTATCCCTAGTATGAAGTAATAGTGATACACGATCACATCCATACTCAAATTAAAAAAATATTACATAAAAATAAATAAAATTTCTATTAAATTTTGATTTCCCATATCTACTCTCCTGTTTTTTCGTTTTATATACTGTTTTGTATGTTATTCTAGACATTAACATAGTAGTGTTAACAGATACCAACAGAGGTGGCAAACACACATAAACATTCTCTGACTCGACTGAGGACTATGAACATACTAACAAGACGAATGGTGAGCTAGCATCAGACAGCAGACACAAGACAGTTTTTTCCGACCATTTGCGTCATATATCCTTTCCTCAGTCCATTCTTAAAATCCATCAAATGCAGTAAAAGAACTTGATTTCATTCCCTCCCTAATATTAAACCCTCAGGTCCCCCCCTAAGATCCAGAGGGCTTAAAAAAAATGTAATGCAAATTCTTTTTTAAATTATTGATCTCGCCCGTAGTCGGAATTTCAGAATATGTGACGGATAACTTTGAAACATAAATGGGGGCTCTTTGCTGCAGTAAACTTGTCCCAATTTTCTAACAACACAATGTAAACTTGTGGCGTTTCCTTTCAAAAATACTAATATCAATATAAATATCAAGTATTATTATTTGTATTAAGTCATAATTATGAAGAATAAAGATACTCATTCTCACAACATCTTCATACTATTTCAAGCATATAAATTTAATTTATTCAGTTGAATTAGTTTCAACTATAAATGAGTCCAAAAACATTTTTTGCTGAGTAACTGATGGGTTACTTCCCAAATATAAAATATAAGTTTTTCCAAAACATTATGTTTCTTTCTATTTTACCAATTTGACTGTCTCATTTTTTCCAATTTACGAACTCAACTTGGTTGAGGACAAAGAAATTATAAAATTATATAGAACTACGTTGATAAACTCTAAGAAGAAACTTGGTTTCAAAATTAATAAATCTGGACCACCACAGGTATGCAGTGCTTTATAAAGAAGTACTAAGTGGATCCAATTAGCCTCATAAAGTGGCTCCCGAACGCACAGGGTTGACTAACGGCTACAGTGCTTTATGGGTGGGAGTGAGCAGCTCAGTGCCCTCTCCTACCTATATATTCCATGTATAAATAATTTACCAGAATTTTATTTTGTCGGAAGACAGTCCGGGTGCGGTCAATAAAGGTATTGCTATAGTAAAAGAAACTATTTATTGTAAACCAACGTCCACTTTGCAGGACTTCTTCAGGGCTCGAAGATTGAAATAGAGATCCTAACTGTATTTCAACAGTTGTCAATCTAATAGCCCTGACAAAGCCCTGCAAAGTAGGACGAAACGTTGGTTAACCAGAAATAGTTTTCTTTTACTAGGGGTATTCATGATCTTGTGTTAAATGTAAAATGTTTTACCATGTTAAATGTTATAAGTATAGTATTGTGAGCAGTCCTATTTAAAATCATGTTAAATGGTAAATGCATAAGAGCTCCTAGCGGATTTTCCGCACAACTTGTTTAGTAACCTTTCCTTCTAAAACATCATATTATAGTTTACTTCTAAGTTTTGATTACAGTAATTTATTACAACATGCCTAAAATAAGTGAAAAGTAGAAGTGTAAAAGTTTGGCTACTGATTGTCTTTTTTATAAACTCCAAAACACAGGACAAATTAAAAAAATAAAACTGCGAGTAAGTAACCTAACACGACAACCAATAAAACGATGACAAGCTCAACTGGTCTGTTTTGTGACGTCATTCTCCATTTAACAGACCTAGTAACAGACTCTCAACCATATTACATGTTATATCGTTTTAACATGGCCAATGTAGGAAATATTTCTCCATTTAACATGTTAAACTAAAGATCATGAATACCCCAACTATTTTCATAATTCATTGAACGTCACCCGGACTTTCTTCCTACAGTCTACTTCATAGGTCAACTATCTTCTTCCAATAAGAATTTTGTTGTTGTTGTTGATTGTTGCTTAAAGGCGTAAAACCCTCTGGTCATCAACGCCTATGGCCTGATAAAAGTTAAAACAAAAAAAAAAATAAAAAAAAATGTAGAAATAAAAAAAAAAATAAATTATAATTTTGGCTTCCTTTTAAAAAGGTTATATCTTTGTAAAAAAAAAGTTTCTTTAAAGCATTAGTAAAAATTCACATGAAATAACAGCCATATTTTTACCTTATAGCACAATAAAAGAACTTAATATAAACATGTTTATTTACAATAAGTGACAGAAGCATATTGCTTTTTAATAAGTTCTAACTAAACTACTGACTATAAACACAATAAACCAGTAAAAAAGATTCAAAAGAACTAAAAAATCTTTAGTTAAAAAAATATGCTCCAAATAATAAAATATTTAGAAAATAAAATTGAAAATCCTATTTACAATTTGGTGTTACAACAAAAATATATATATCTTAACTAAACTTCATCTTCATTTAAAAGCATATTTGGAATCAGTTTACCTGATGGGACACGTGCGTGTCGTTTAGGTTAAGAAGAACTGTTGCTGTAAATAAGGATTTTATATCTTTTTATCTGTGATAATACGTTATATTACTACCATGAAATTACTAACTCACAATATGCTTTCGTCGAAATGTATAAAGGGTGTAAATTTAGGCTATCCTTTAGGAATTGTGGCCAGAGATATAAAAGTATCAGAAGTAGATTTTAATTCGGAATTCGTCGCTAGGATAATTCCAAAACTAGACTATCAAACTTTATATGGTGCTGCTGAAAGTCTAGGGCATGCAAATGAATTACCTCAAGCCATTGTGGAAAATTTTGAAGGTAACGAAGAATTTTTACGGAAAGTTCATCATGTTTTATTAGAGGTTGAAGTGATAGATGGTGACCTTGTCTGCCCCAAAACTGGACGAAAATTTCCTATCAATGCAGGGATTCCAAATATGCTTTTAAATGAAGATGAAGTTTAGTTAAGATATATATATTTTTGTTGTAACACCAAATTGTAAATAGGATTTTCAATTTTATTTTCTAAATATTTTATTATTTGGAGCATATTTTTTTTTAACTAAAGATTTTTTAGTTCTTTTGAATCTTTTTTACTGGTTTATTGTGTTTATAGTCAGTAGTTTAGTTAGAACTTATTAAAAAGCAATATGCTTCTGTCACTTATTGTAAATAAACATGTTTATATTAAGTTCTTTTATTGTACTATAAGGTAAAAATATGGCTGTTATTTCATGTGAATTTTTACTAATGCTTTAAAGAAACTTTTTTTTACAAAGATATAACCTTTTTAAAAGGAAGCCAAAATTATAGTAACTATTGGAACACTAATGACATATTAAAGTGCACTTTCTTTTTTATATATTAAAAAAAATAAAATAAGTAAAAAAAATAAAAATCGAAGAGGAGTTTATAATTTATAAAGAAGGCGATGTGCTTTTAAAAATTCAAACACTCGTGTAATTTTAGCTTCCTCATCTGCGAGAGCTTCGGATAAATTTGGGGTCAGTCCTATTCTATTTATTGTTGATAACAATTTTATTTTGTTTTCTTAAAATAAAAAATATATCCTAAAGGAATTGGTGGATTCCAATCGTTCATGTCCTAATTGTCCATAAGGTGTCCACTATTTTGTTTATAAAAAAATATATATGCATAAGGCTTGGTCCTTATATTCATTTGGAATTGTTTTCTCCGGATAACCTACTTGGAAAGGAGTCCATTGAACGGTGTTTGGATTTGAATGGAGGAGAGCAGCTGACAGAGGGCAAACATCTTCATGTAGAAGTAGGCCCGTGCAGCATCTGCTCCGGAGGCCACCTGTCCCATGAATCCTTCAGCAGGTGAGCTCTCACCTGTCCGCCGCAGTCTTCTCTACCTCATGAATTGTTTATGTGTCTGCACCATCTTAGGTTAGGGATCCATGTTTCAAATCATCAGCTAAAGTGCCATAACTCAAGTTCGTATCAGTAACTAATTGATGTGAGTTCCGATCTCAGAAGAACAGAACCTAATTAGTAGTAAAGCAATAACGATATTATTTCAAAGCTTAACCATAACATGCAATTCACATACTAGACTTAGGGGCTCTCTATCACAGTTTTTTTTTTTAAAATGTATTTATTGTTATTTACAACTGTATACATATATACACATCAAGTAAATTTGCTGTAAGTGATATTATGACATGATACAAACATGTGGAGAATATACCCATTGATAGAACTCCAAAAACAGATCTCAAGGCCATCTTCTTTTCAGACGCCTAGGAGGATTATTAGGTACTGAAGGAGAAGCCAGGTTAGAAACGAGTTGCTTTGGTTGGTTGGGAAGTTTATCATGGAAGGATTGGTATCTGGTTCTGACCAAATCGGCAACGTCCCATATGTTGATTGATGATTTGTGACAAAGTAAGGAGCATTAAGGATATTACGAAGGATTTTGGACTGTAAGAATTGGATTCGATGGTTTAGTGGAGCCCATAGATAATGAGAATAGTGTTAGGGTTGGGATGTCAGCTGTAAAAACTTTATAAAGGATAGAACCAAGGATACTACCCTGAGGTACACCAGCAGACTGAGGAAACAGGGATGAATAAGCGCTGTTGTGATTTACTTTAAATAACCTATCTCAGAGACAAGAACGGATAATGAGATAATATGTAGGGGGTAGGAATTTACGGATCTTGTATAGCAGTCCTGGGTGACTCGATCAAAAGCCTGTTCTACATCAAGAAAGACTCCCGAGCAGTACATTCCGCGCTCCAATGAAGACGAGACTACATCAACCACATGATGGAATTGCTGGATAGAGGAGTGTTCGGAATCCAAACTGGTGATCTGGGATTATGTGGTTGGAATCTAGGAAGGGGTACAGGCGTTTTAAGATAAGTTTCTCAAGGATTTTTCCCATGATAGGTAACAGAGAGATAAGACGGTAAGAGGATGGGTGTTCTGGCGGCTTTCGAGTTTTGAAAATCATTTTGATTATGGATAATTTCCATGGGTTCTATTCTATCACTGTTTAATCTACGATATCTGAAATCCTCGGTCATGGGGGGGCGAAGAGGGCAGGAGGGGGTTGCTCCCCCTAGAAGTAAAAAATTATTAATTTTTATACAATAATAATAAAAAATTTCTCAACCAAATAATAAAGCACGGCTATAATCATATATAAGTTTTTCTAAATGATGGTTTCATTCGCCTTTTCCATGCTAATATGTCACAACCTGATAGACTATGGCTTGCATACCCATAGTTTTGATCCTGGATACGCCATTTTCTCCCGTAGAATCATTATCAGTTGTGCCAGAAGGGTTCAAAATAAAATAAAGAAATGTTATGCAAATTCTTTCTTAAATTATTAATCTCGTCCATAGTCGGAATTTCGGAATATGTGACCGGGGATAACTCAGCAACAGAAATGGGAGTTCTTTGCTGCACTAAACTTGTCCCAATTTGCTCAATTTTCAAACAACACAATGTAAACTTGTGACGTTTCCTTTGAAAAATACTAATATGAATATAAATATCAAATATTATTATGTGAACTAACCCATAATTATAAAGTATAAAAATACTCATTCCCACAACATCTTCATACTATTTCAAGCATATAAATTTAATTTATTCAATTGAATTGTTTCAATGTTATATGAGACCTGCTCAGAAATATTTTATTGTTGAGTAGCTAATGGGTTACTTCCCAAATATAAAATATTACATTTTTCAAAACACATTGTTTTCTCTTTCTAATTTACCAACTTGACTGTCTCATTTTTTTTTTTTTAATTTGATTTCAAAATTAATACGGATTAAACATATATTTTTATTTTTATAACAATTCTCAGGCCACTGCTGATGTATGGGTTTGAAGTCTAGGCATCTAGGCATCCTTTACGAAAAGGAAAAAATCATAATTTTTCAAAATAAATTCGTAAGCATTGAAGTGGATTCTCCTTAGTTTGTATGAAACAGTCAATTGCATAGAGAATTCCAAATAGAGACAATAGAGGATTCCAAAAAAAAAAAAAAAAAGTGCATGAAGTCCACTCCAATTTACCTACAGTCAGAGAAGCAGTGACCAACAACCTGGGAAACCCAACCACAACCTGAAGACTGAACCCCAGGCTGCTGCTTCTGCATTAACAGTGTTCTCACTGTTATAAATTCTATATTTATCAGTTTTGTGATTTTCAATCTAAAATTGTATTTTATCTTAAGTTATTTTTATTTATTTTTTCTCTTCATCTTTTCCTTAAATCCACTTTCATTTATTTTCCATTAAAAGTCAATTATTTATTTTGTTAAATTCATAAATGTCGTTATCTTTGTTATTAACTTTACTTTTATCTTTTATTAAGAGTTATTATTTTAATCTATTTATTTTATCTTAATTTTTTTTTATTTATAACGTTGTATTTAGTTAGAGGTGTCTTTTGTATGAGACTATACCCCCGCATAATCAATTTTTAAAAATAAAAATGTACCTCTTACATTAACCATGTAAGGCCCACCAGCCCGATCTGGTATTAACTAAATAAATAAATAATAAAAAAAAAATATTGTCTTTATAAATGTATATAAGTGCTATGTTAAATTAAAAAAATCAACGGTATATTTAATTGATTGAAATAATTTATTCGCATTCCTTTGATTTTAAAGTAAAAAATGTTAAGTGGGATTAATTTTTTAGTTAATTAAAACACGGAGAGCACAAATATTTATATGTTGGTAGTACTGAAACAAATAAATATCCCAAGGATATGAGGAGAAGGTAGTTGGGGGTGCGATAAAAATATAACCCAAATAAGTTGAAATAACTTATTTAATAGGGCCAACGTTTCGGCCAGAATTTTTGCCTTCATCAGGGCTAAGAACGAAGAACAAGATAACAACAACAAAAAATGAAATATAAACAGAATATCATAAAGTAAATAATTGTACAGCATGAAAATAATAAAATTAAAGTGATGAAAGAAGTGGAAAATAAAATGTATATATAGGTAATTGAATATGTAAGTAAAAATAACATAAATAAAATTGAGAGAAAGAAAATATATGTAACTAATAAAATATATAACCATAATATTAGAATAAAGAAACAAAATATAAAGTTAGGTTAGACAAAAGAAGTGAATAAAAAACATAATAATAATGTATGGTGAATATAACTAATAACGTCGGTAAGGACGTAAACGTAATAATGGTAATACTATAAGTGTGTTAAATGTAGAAATGATTTCATCTTTTAGCATGTTAAAATGATACAATATTTAACATTGGTGAGAGTCTACTAAATGGAGAATGACGTCACGAAATAGATCAGCTGAGCACACAGCAAACAGCTGAGATGTTTTTGTTTCGGACGTTTTAAGCTCTAATAAGTTAATGGAAATATAAAAATAAAAATAAAAAAAATAGGAGAGGAAACAAGAAACAAATGAGGTGGAGGAAAGATTTTGTAACGAAGCTGTTGGAGAGATTTTATTATCTCGTTAAGATTACAAGGTTACAAAACAAGTTGCCAAAAAAATCCGCTAGGTGTTCCTCTGCATTTAACATATAACAAGGATTTTAAATTAGGCTACTCACAATCCTATACTTTTAACAAGTTAAAACTTTTGAACACAAATTTGTGAATAGAGCACAAACGCTTCTTTGTTTGAGTCAAAAAATTAACAAATTAACACGCATATTCAGGCCATTTTGTACCACTCAATCTAGACAGTCTTTGTCTGAGGAACCATTAGAGATACGGTAAAGTAACACTTGGTTCCCGAGGTTTAGTTTGATGAGCTCCAGGTTTCCTACTCTTAGTTGGCTGATGCACTTTTTTTTTTTTTTTAATTTAA
>NW_027108636.1:387951-388626 GCF_000696795.3 Halyomorpha halys | reverse complement strand
TTTTTTTTATTTTAGTATGTATGAAATCATTCATCAATATTACCTATTTCCCACAACTGTGTGGCAGATTGTAATATCTATCAATAAATAAATCTATCAATTTAATATGTTTGATATGCTTCAGGTTTGAGTAGGTCGAGTGATCGGTATATGGGGTTAATGTTTTAGTTCAATGCTCTATAATTATAAATATATAAAATATTGATAATATGTATAAGATAATAATAAATGAATAAAAAACAAGTAAGATTAAAGGAAACAAAAACAAAAAGAACTTTATTAGGTTTCAGTAAATTAAAATATAAAAAAATAAGAGTATCATTATTGAACAAAGAGTATAAAAACAACTATATTCAAAATATTCGACGGTTGTCACTCCATGTAATACCATTGCAGGTCTATTGTGTCTTGTATTTGGTGAAATGACTTATTTATTCTGTCACTATAGCCTGGAGTCAACCCTCATAAATTTGAGTACATTTAAATTTAATTGCAATTAATTGGGTTGTATTGATACAGATATATTTATATGTGAATATATATAAATATACTGTGGCTTACAGAGAACATACTACGGGAGTTATTGTTCGGCCTTGACATCTAAAAGCAATAATTGGAGTTCTCCAACTCTATCAGGATATCTAAATGTTATTTCTTAGTAAATTCATATATATA
>NW_027108636.1:381810-387886 GCF_000696795.3 Halyomorpha halys | reverse complement strand
TGAATATATAATAATAATAATAATAATAAGTAAATTATTTTAAGTATATAAATAATTCTATGTTCCATTAAACTACATCCAACACGTTTATACCTATTTCACTGATATTAACACGTCAATAATACATCAATAATGTTTACTATTCCTTCATATTTATTATTAATAATTAAAAATTCCTCAATTTGGCATTGTATTACAATTGTAATTATATCAGTGATAACTAAAAATATCCACAATTTGACTAATAACGTGCTAAGTATTATATAAATGATAAAATTTGAAATACGAAAGATTGTTAAAGTTATATAAACCAAAATCAATAATTATAGAATGTAACAACAGAAATATGTATTCAAATAATCAGGCTAAACACAAAATTAAAACTAATCATCAAAAAATAAAAATAAAATATTATAAATAAATAAAAATCAACTAAAAAACTGTAATAATATAAGAATAACAGTTGAAATTCAGATAATAATGTTATAAAAAAGTTATTTTGGGATATTGAAACAAGAAAAATACAAATTTACCATGCATGTCTAGACCTACCCTAATTTTTTAAAAATATATATAGTATTTTATTTTGCTTTGATTAATTAAAGAAAATATTTTAATGAATAAATTGATTAGTAACATAAGTTTTGTTCAAAAATAAAGTGTAATAAAATATATGGCCGAAACGTTACACAACAAAAAATTGCATTGAAATACAAGATTTGTAAAAAGTTTTATTAATAGAGTAAAGGTGGGATTAATGTGATTCAATGATTCCTAAATCTAATTTCAAAATCATCTTTCAAATATTATATAAAATAATGATTTTTAGCTATAATCAAATTTTATAATAACTAAAATTTAATAAGTAATAATCTGTACTACTACAACCCATGAAGGGTGAGAACCCCAATTAATGCGGCTGGGTGGACCCCAGGAGGGCTCCAGAACCCACAGGGTTGACTCACGGCTACAGTGTAACACAAAAACGATTTTCTGCCCAGCTGGATTAGAACCCGAATCCTTGGAGTTAGTAGCATCGCGCTTTACCATGGTACCACCGCGCTCCCTATTAAGACATAATAAATTGCCAAAATATTCTGCAAAACGTTTTTAAATTATTGGATAAGAGGTGTAAATTTATGTTAAAGATTATCCATGAGGATGGCCGAATTGGCCGAAACGTTGTACTATTGATGATATAATAAAGAACTTGAGACTTAACAAGTATGCTAATTGATTTATTAAAAAAATAAATACCAGTCTCAAGAAATTGAAAAGATTGTATAAAATTAAATTAAAAATTATAATATGTACCGCCACAACCCTTGAAGGGTCTCAATACTTAGTAAGGAAGTACTGTTACTAGATCAACGGTTGTGCAAGGAGGTGATTTGGTCAGAATCACGCTCGACCGCCAGATTTTTACCCAATTTAGGCTGGGTTGACCTCGGGGGGGGGCTTAATTAATTTTAAAAATAACAACACTTTTTCTAAGCATTGTAAGTAAAAAAGAAATATGAAAAGTAAGTGATAATACTGTTAAGTTAATTTGTAATTAAAATTTTTTAAATATTTTAAATAAAAAAAGTGACTAAATTGGTTGATTTGACTAAAAGTATTGACCTGGGAAGTATAGCCTACAAAATATATTTAATTGTTAAATGTGAGGTGTAAATTTATATTTATGATTATCAATGATGATGACCAAGTCGGCCAAAACGTTGGACATTAATTGAAATAACAAATTTATCAAATAAATCAAAACTTGTATCCTTTTTTGTCTCAACACTTTTTATTTTTCACCAGTCCAACGTTTCGGCCATTCTAGCCATCCTCAAGGACATCATCAATTATAATTTCTTCCTCACATTAAATTTAGAGTTTACTTTTGCAGGCTATTCTGCCCAGGTCATTCATTAATTATAAGTTAAAAGCCTATCTTTTAAATTTAAAATCATAAATATTTAATTCTTCTTATATAAGATTATCCACACAAATTCACTACCATGTACACTTGTATACTCCATATACCATGTACACTCGTGTGTGGATAATCTTATATAAGAAGAATTAAATATTTATGATTTTAAATTTAAAAAATAGGCTTATAACTTGTAATTAATGAATGATCTGTGCAGAATAGTCTGCAAAAGTAAACTCTAAATTTAATGTGAGGAAGAAATTATAATTGAAGATGTCCTTGAGGATGGCTAGAATGGCCGAAACGTTGGACTGGTGAAAAATAAAAAGTGTTGAGTCAAAAAAGGATACAAGTTTCGATTTATATAATAAATAATTACCTTGTCTCAATTAAAATAACATAATTAATGAAATAACAAAGGTTTTGAGACTCAACTTGGATACTAATTATTCTATTTAAACAATAATAGTGTATATTTAATTTTAATACAATATATTAATTGATATCAAATTTTCAATTTTGTTTAATTAATATATATTCATCCTCAAACGTAGAAATAGTGAAGCATGGGTATGCTAGTAATTTAATCTTTAATTTTCTGAATCTCCGTATATAGTACATGCTCTTCGATCTATACATAGTATTTTAGTATATGTAATAAATATATATGTATAATTTTATATTAATGTTATATAAAAGCATCACGAGATACGAATTTAATGCTATTAAAAAGGAGCTCTTTAACAACAAAGGCAATATTAACAAGAATATTAACACCCATTGCTTCTCATTAGTACATTTTGAGATCTCACACTAATTTATGAAACGTGCAAAAAAACACTGAAGAGAGTTATAAGTGCACCAAACCTTAAGTGATGGTTTCCTCCTTAGAGTGAGGTATTAGGTTTGTCTCAATCAGAGCCAGTTCGTACCAGCTGTTGTCTGACGTAATCTACTTCAAATTTACCTCGTCCGAAATCTAAAGATGGTTATAGTATAGATGTAGAAACTATAAATGTACTATTTAGAGATGGTATATATATGTTTTGGACTATATATTAAACAATTATCCTCTTAAGTGATCAAGGTGTTGGCTACATTCAGTGACCTCCAACTCAGTCAGTGACTCGAAGAGAGAAACACGGGTCAGAGCAATGTTTGATAATTATAACTACGCATAGCCCAAGTGCCCGGGGAAAGAAAATCTAATTATGCACACCAATTGTTTTTATTAATTTAATTAATCATAAAAATAGACATTATTTAATGAAAAGTTTATAGGAAGATAGTCTGGTTGGTGGTCAATAAACATATCAAAATAGTTATTTTTTAGAAATTTACAACTTTATATTTATATACATACAGTAAATTTGATTTTACTTTATAGTGGAGTGATACAGGCGTGTAGAGAAACTACCCATTGGTAGCACTCTAATGACGTTTTTACATTGGAAGTTTCTAATGGAAGGAATGATATCTAGTTCGGGCTAGATCGGTTACTTATGGAATATTAATGTCTTTATGTATGATTTTATTTGTGACAAAGTAAGAAACATTGAGGATTTTACAAAGTATTTTGGATTGTAAAGATAGGATACGAGAGGAATTCGAAGGTTTAGTGGAGCCCCAAAGCTCAACTCCGTATGTCCAGATAGGCCGTATTACAGACATGTAGATCAGTCTTTTGTAATGAATTGGAAGTTAAACTGTTTGTCTAGTAAGTGCTGTAATAGTCGAAATCGATAGATCTCGAGGCTATCTTCTTTTCAGACGCCTAGGAGGATTATTAGGTAATGAAGGAGAAGCCAGGTTAGAAACGAGTTGGTTTGGGTGATGTGGAAGTTTATCACGGAAGGATTGGTATCTGGTACTTTTTTATAATAACAATTATTTAGTAATGCTTTTCTTCTGTTCCTACATTTTCAACTGCTCTTAACAATAATTGTGCATACATTTCTTTTAGTTCAACATTGATGGAAACTACAGTCTATGGTACTCTCTTTGGAATATATCAAATTCTAAAGAACAAAAAAAAATAAATTGTACAATGTTCCACCATTCAAGAAAAGTAGCAATATGAAACCTGTTGTTTTACTTATATTCTCCAGTTAGGCTCTTATAAATAACTCATATTCTACTACAACTGAACTATAACAAAACATCTCTTAAAATGATTTGGAATACTAGGGATTTTCATCACCAATAAATATTAGAAATTCAAATGTAAAAAAAAATAGTTATAATTTCAATGAATTCAATTAATCTAAGCACATTTAAAATTATACACAAATTCATACAAAAATTAATGTCCTTAAACAATAACTGTATATATTTATAATCTTAATATTTTCTTGAGACTGGTAAATTTTTTAAAAATAAATAATTCAAATTCTATCCATTATACTCTCAAAACCTTTTATTTCTCTTATAAGTCCGACGTTTCGGCCAATCCGGACATCTTCAAGTACAATCTACTTAATACAACTTTGAAATTATATAATTTAAAAAACTCTAACTCCATGCAGGCTATTCTGCCCACTTAAAACAAAATCAAAATCATTTATCATCGGACACTATTCCTTAAAACTTTTATCGCAACAACTGTAATTTATAATAACTGTATATTTTAATTATCATTTACAACTTAATATCACGTCAAAAAGAAAAACTTAACTCATGTTTTTTTTTTTTCAATATAGACTTACTTTAGTCACTAAAGGAACAATTCAAGACTAAAATATGAAGTACACGCTAGTAAGAAGTAAGTATCATATTTGTAATACTTTGGTATTGATTGTACTCTGGCCAAATCGGCAACATATGGGACATTGAGGTCCTGATGGATGACTTGATTTGTGACAAAGTAAGGAGCGTTAAGGATTTTGGACTGTAAGGATTGGATTCGGGAGGAATTCGATGGTTTAGTGGAGCCCCAAAGCTCAATTCCGTATGTCTAGATAGGCCTTATAACAGTCATGTAGATCAGTCTTTTGTGATATATTGGAAGTTTAGACCGTTTGTCTAGAAAATGTTGCAATAGTCGGAATCTAGGAGCTTCAAATATTTAGTGTTAAACTTTCATTCGTTGTCCTTTAAAATGAAATGATTCTAAACCCCATAGGTCTGTCATTATAAACAGGTATGTAGCAATATCTAGATAATCTACTTAGTCCGTGCTTACCACATACAAAAAAAAAATATAGGCTACCAAAGATATAAAAAATCTTTTGATGGGAGTCAAGAGGTGGCAATGGGAAATGTGCGGTCCGAAGATCCCAATAGGAGCTGGTTCTGGAGCTAACGTAGCGTGTGACAAGCTATCGCCCCCCCCTCCTGCTGTCCCCCCCTACTGTTGTACCACCTCCCCCCCCCAAGGATTAACGGATTAAGTTAGTATTTAATGCTTAATGGAGGACCGCTCGACACCTATGTCAGCCACTTACACAATCTGCTTCACAGCTTATCTGTCGCTTCAACAGCTCTAGAGAGAGTGCAGTTGTATTAATCTGCTTTAAGTCTTACATAAAAATAATCTTAAGCTCTATTTGAAACGTAAATAAAATGGAATAACACATTTTCAATTAAAAAAAAAATTAATTTGAATATAAGGGATATTGATGATGTGTTAAATATAAAACATTAACATGCTAAATGTTAAAAGTAGATGATTTTGAGTATCCTAATTTAATCATATTATATGTTAATTTTTGTTGTTCGTTATTATATAAAAATTGTTTTTTTAATAAATCGTTTTAAATGTAGTTAGATTGTTCATCTTTGCAGTAATAGTGGTAGGAGTTTATTATTGTAGTTCTTCTAGTCGTTATCATAGCTAAAGATAACCTTCAGGAAGGGAATTATTCTCCTTGATATAAAAATGTGTAATAGTTGATTATTATAAGTTTTAATAATATGTTAATATTAGCTTGAAGTGACTAATAAGGAGTTAATTATATATTTTAGCGCACTTGCTCAGCCTCCACTGGCTCATTACCAGTGATGTGGCGAGAGGGATGCGCTGGGATCTCTTGAGCTCTGCTCTACCCCTCACACGTGGGGGATAGAGCGGGGTCAGGGATCCTCAGGTCGATTGTGTATTGTATATATTATTTTATCATTATGTTATTTTATTTATTTATTTTTCATACAGATAGT
>NW_027108636.1:376975-381738 GCF_000696795.3 Halyomorpha halys | reverse complement strand
GTATGTATGAGATCATTCATCACTATTACCTATTGCCCACAACTGTGTGGCAGATTGTAATATCTATCAATAAATAAATCTATCAATTAAATATTATATTAAAAAGTTAATCAGATAAATTATAAATAGTTTAATAAATAATGTGATATAGGGTTAATGTTGTAACCATATGTTAAATTTCTGAATTTGTCTTCTAATTCAGATAATTAAGATCATGAATACCCATATATAATAAATACAGAAATATATATATATATAAGATGCAAGAACTTTGTCAACAAAAAGTATCAGAGTTTTGGGCCAAAAAATGCTCTCTTGACATCTCAAAGTGAGATGGAGGAGAAATTTTAGGGAGTCATTTTGTGGTGGCAGGCTTCCTGTCATAGATTATACCTTTTTTTATGACCCCTAAGCGTAAGTTTCGGTGTATGTGGGCCAGGTTACGCAGGTGGCTCGTTCCAAAAAAGAAGTGTTTAATTTTATTTGCTAGAATCGATACAATGATGTCATATATATATATATTAATACTTTATTTATTGATAATTAAAACTGTATACATATATACACATCAAGTAAATTTTCTGTAAGTGATATTATGACATGATAAAAACATGTAGAGAATCTACCCATTGATAGAACTCCAAAAACATTTCTAAAGCAGAAGATCTCGAGGCCATCTTCTTTTCAGACGCCTGGGAGGATTATTAGGTAGTGAAGGAGAAGCCAGGTTAGAAACGAGTTAGTTTGGGTGGTTGGGAAGTTAATCATGGAAGGAACGGTATCTGGTTATGGCCAAATCGGCAACATAGGGGATATTGAGGTCCTGATGATTTGATTTGTGACAAAGTAAGGAGTATTAAGGATTTTGGACTGTAAGGATTGGTTTCGAGAGGAATTAGATGGTTTAGTAGAGCCCCATAGCTCAACTCCGTATGTCCAAATAGGCCTTATAATAGTCATGTAGATCAGTCTTTTGTAATGGATTGGAAGTTTGGACCGTTTGGCTAGTAAGTGCTGTAATAGTCGGAATCGACGAGCAGTTTCCTGTCTTTTCAGTCTTGTATGAGGATTCCATGGCAGTCGTTTGTCCAGATTTTTTTAATATTTAAGTATATACTTAGTCCGCTAGGTAATTATTCGCTATTACCTAAATACCCATCGATTATATTAATATCCATATCGTGCTTCAATGTTTCGCTTATTTAAACTTAATTTAATTTCTCCTTTTATTACCGTTATAATTAGACGGAGCAAGGCTGTAGCAAATTATTTTTAATTAATTACATGAAATATTGAATATGAAACAAATTTTATTTTGCCAGTTATACGGGTCGATTGTTATCCAAGCCAAAGTACTATCTACTTTTATGTATAAAGAGTTTCGTTATCATGTAGCCTGGTATAAGTATTTATGAGTAACTCTCATTATATCAAATAAATTCCAATGATTTAGAAGATTGACTTAATAACGATTTTAACCTAACAAATACCCTTTAAATACACCAAAGAACATACTCGAATTCTTTTAATGTAATATTTTTGCGAAAAGAAAACAATACAATCTGTAGCATAACCTCCTTTTAGTGGTTTGGTACTTCGTAATGATTTCTGTTTTCAAAATAAAAGTTGTGCAAGGAGACGATTCGTTCGAGAACACACACAACGTTTATGCTTTTCCCCGAATTAAGTTTGTAGGGACGTGGGTGAGCCCCAGGAGGACTCCAGAACTCACAGATTTGACTCACAGCTGATTAAACTATGTAAATAATTATGTGCTACAACCAGATTTGAACTCAGGCCTATGAGATAGGAGCATAGCGTCTTTTACTCACTCCCTAGGTTAGTGGAGGTAGTTTTATTTTTTTGAAAAACTTTTTTTTTTTACTTCATTTATAACAGTATATACACAAAAAACATTAAAAAAAATATAGATGGCTCTTATAACAATTCTACATTAGAAGGTCTCAAAACCATCATCCTTTATGCGCCTCGGAAGATTGTCAGGAATGGAATAGTAAGCAAGGCTTGAAACTAGTTGGTTTGAGTGGTTAGGGAGTTTATTATGGAAGGAATGATATCTGGTTCGGGCTAGATCAGTTGCATAAGGAACATTAAGGTCTTTATGGATGATTTTATTTGTGATTAGTAAGAAGCGTTGAAGATTTTACGAAGGATTTTGGAGTGTAAGGACTCTGTATGTCCAGTCATGTAGATAAGTCTTTGAAAATCAAGTTATTCGCACCAATTTTTTATTAGTTTCATTAAGACTTTATATTAAAATTTGCAACTGTACATTTATATACATCCCGTAAATTTGGTTTTAGTTTTTAATAGAGTGATAAATTGGTAGCACTCTAATGAAGTTCTTACATTAGCAGGTCTCGTGGCCCTCTTCTTTTCAAGCACCTCAGAGGATTGTCAGGAATGGAAGAGGAAGCAAGGTAAGAAACTAGTGGGTTTGCGTGGTTACGGAGATTATAATGGAAGGATTGGTTCTAGATCGGTTACATACATCAAGGGGAACATAAAGGTCTTTATGGTTAATTTTATTTGTGACAAAGTAAGAAGCATTGAGGAGTTTACAAAGGATTTTGGGTTTGTAAGGATTGGATACGTTTATTTTTTTGTATACCTGGTGGGCCATACATGATTGATATATCTTATATTATATTTATTTTTTAACAGTTGATTATGAGGGTGTATAGTCATACAAATGACACCCCTAACTATATACAATGTTCTTATTAAAAGAAAAAAATAATAATAATAAAATTAATAGATAAGAATAATGCTTCTTAATAAAAGAGGAAAGTAAAATTAATAACAAAAAATAATGATATTGGTACACTTAAATAAAACAAACAATTGTCTTCTAATAGTAAAAAGAAACAAGTTAATTTTAAAAAGGAAAGAGAGAAGAAAAGAGAAAAAAAATAATAATGTATAAATAAAATGAATAACAGTAATAAGTAAATAGAGGTAGCGTGACTATGAATTAATTTTATATTTATTAAAAATTTATAAAAGAATGTCTTGCCGCAGTCTAGGCTTCAGTCTTCGGGTTGAGGTTGGGTTTCTCAGGTTGTAGGTCACTGCTCCTTTAACTGTCGGCAACTGGGAGTGGAACTTCATGAACCGCTTTTTGATATAACCCTCTATTGACTCCATTTGTAATTCGCGATGCAATTGCCTATTTCTTATGAACCAAGGAGGATTAACTGCGATTCTTAGGACTTTATTTTGAAAATATTGTAGTTTTTTCCTTTTCGTGAAGGATGCCGCTCCCCAGACTTCACAGTCGTACATCAGCAGTGGCCTGAGGATTGTTTTAAATAATTGGATACGTAAGGAATTCAAAGGTTTAGTGGTGCCTCTAAGCTCAACTCATGTAGACCAGTCTTTTGTAATGGATTGGAAGTTTAGGCCTGAAATAGTTGGAATCCGACTGCTGTTTTCTGTGTTTGGATTTCAAGTTAGTCGTTTGTCAGGATGTACTCCAAGGTTATGTTTGACAGGTCGGTAGGTTTATAACGAAGGATAGGATTTGTTTTTGGAAACTTAATTTTTTTTAATACTCATTTCTAAAAATTTGCAGTTTCCCTGAGAATCACCCACATACAAATCTAGATCAAAGACAAGTCCCAAATAAACAAACTCGAAGAGCATGTTGAAGACAAGAGCTGAGTTAGGAAGAGAACATGATAGAGCATTAGGTACAGTGTCAGCCGCATAGAGGAACATCAACAATGACAAACCGAGTACGTGAGCAGAAAACATACGTTTCCTTTCACGGCTATAGATCCAGTCTCGGGACCTACTCTCTTTTGAAATATTACGTTGAGCCTATTTTTATCGAAGGTTATTACAAAACAAAATGGCCTAGCTCTGAAGGTTGAACTTATTCCTTTATGCTTAATATTTTAATCTTAAATTTAAGAGAACTTTTAAGAGAACTTGTAATGAATTGGAAGTTTGGACCGTTTGTATAGTAAATGTTGTAATAGTCGGAATCGACGAGCAGTTTCCTGTCTTTTCAGTCTTGTATGAGGATTCCATGTCAGTCGTTTGTCCAAATTTTTTTAAATATTTAAGTATATACTTAGTCCGCTAGGTAATTATTCGCTATTACCTAAATACCCATCGATTATATTAATATCCGTACAGTGCTTCAATGTTTCGCTTATTTAAACTTTAATTTAATTTCTCTTTTTATTACCGTTATAATTAGACGGAGCAAGGGTGTAGCAAATTATTTTTAATTAATTACATGAAATATTGATTATGAAACAAATTTTATTTTGCCAGTTATACGGGTCGATTGTTATCCAAGCCAAAGTACTATCTACTTTTATGTATAAGGAGTTTCGTTATCATGTAGCCTGGTATTAGTATTTATGAGTAACTACTCATTATATTTTCGATCTAATAACGATTTTAATCTAACAAATACGCTTTAAATATAACAAAGAACATGCCCGAATTCTTTTAAGGTAATATTTTTGCGAAAAGAAAACAATACAATCTGTAGCATTACCTCCATTTAGTGGTTTGGTACTTCGTAATGATTTCTGTTTTTAAAATAACAGCTATCCAATCCTTACAGTCCAAAATCCTTCGTAAAATCCTTAATGCTCCTTACTTTGTCACAAATCAAGTCATGGAGCTCAATGTTCCATATGTAGCCGATTTGGCCAGAACCAGATACCGTTCCTTCCATAATAAACTTCTCAACCACCCAAATCCACTTGTTTCTAACCTGGCTT
>NW_027108636.1:368595-376110 GCF_000696795.3 Halyomorpha halys | reverse complement strand
AGCCCTGAAGAAGGCTACAAACTCTAGCCGAAACGTTGGCACATTAAAAATAGGTTAATCCAACTTATTTGTGTTTATCATTGACCGCACCCCCAACCATCTTCTCCTCGTTCATCATCCACGGTTAACTATTTCTCATAATTATAAATAAATATCGTATCCATGACAATTTCAGCTATTAGTTTCAACTATACCTAATTTTTTCACACCTCTGATTGATGGCATATCTTATTCGTTCAAAGTCACTTCAATCTTATAGACACTATAGTACAAGAGCCCAAGAGGAGAAAACAGACAGTTATTTCACCCCAATTTTTTATTACTTAATTGAAAACTATTTATAATTAATAATCAAAGCTGATGAGTCTGCCAAGTATAGGTACGAGGAATAAAAAATGGCGGCTGTTTTAAAACGTTAAAATTAATTAATTTTTTATTCGGAGCTCTATATCTTAAAAAGTAGGAACAACACAAGAAAACCTAAGAGAACATCATTTAAAGTAGAATAAATTTGCTAAAATATGAGCCCTAATAGAGCTATTTGCGTTCAATAGTTCTCAAGATATGGCTTTTTAAAAAGCAACATTTCATAAAAATGTGGTATGTACTGAAAGATCAGTAGTAAGTGAATTTATTTTGAAAAATTTATATCTCAAAAATCATTTGAATTACAGGTGTCTATTAGCACTCAAATTAAAGCTAGTTTAATGAGCTATAAAGTAGTTTATGATCTTTATCTTCGTAGGTTAAGTAGTTTTCATGAAAATTGCTAAAAGAAATTGATTGATTGCTGTTCGGACAAATTTTCATTTGCCAAATTAATATTCATGAGTCAACGTCATAAAAACTACTCTCCCTACCAAGATAAGTGTAATAAACTATTTTATAGTAAGTTAAATTTCCTTTATTTTGAGTGCTAGCAGACATATGTGCGTGTTATGGATCTAGAGATATATTTTTTCAAAAATCCAACATTGTATACGAACAACTAGAAATTAACATTTTGTGAGTTTATTTTATCAAATATCGTAAAAACTACAACTCCTGCAAAGCTAAAAGTTATAAAATATTTTATAGTAAATTTAACTAGCTTTAATTAGAGTACTGGCAGACATCTGTACGTTTTATAGTTTCTGAAGTAAAGTTTTTCATAAATCAAACTTATTGTCCGAACAACTATAAGTCAATTTATTTTAGCAAATATCATGAATACTACTATTCCTATGAAGGTAAGGATCATAAACTACTTTATAGTACAATTATTTAGCTTTAATTTGAGTGCTAATAGACATCTGTACGTCAAATGGTTATTGAGATATTGATTCACTAACTACTGATATTTCAGTACATTTTTATGTTATTTATTAGGGCTTACATTTTAGCAAATTTAATCTACTTTAAATGATGCTCTCTTAGATTTTCTATTGTTGTTGGTACTTGTAAAGATAAAGAGCTCCGAATAAAAAATTAATGTTTTTTTAATGTTTTGAAACAGCCGCCATTTTTTATTCCCCCTACCTATACTTGGCAGATTCATCAATTTAGACTATTAATTATACATAGTTTTCATTAAAGTAATTAAAAAATGTTATACCATGTTAAATATTATAAGTAAAGGATTGTGAGCAGTCTTATTTAAAGTCATGTTAAATGATAAATGCATAAAATATCCTAGCGGATTTTTTGAGCAACTTGTTTAATAACCTTCCTTTACTTTCGGACTATCTTTCTACAATTAATTTTTATCCGATTTACTGCCAATCTTCATTAAATTGCAAGTGTTCATGGAAAATAGCTTATTCCAAATTTTAGTTGGATGATCTTCATTTTTATATCGCTGTACCTTGGTTTGCATAGCCATGATGAAGATATACAGATTATACCGAAACGTCTACACACATGATCTCAGTAAGAAAGAAAACAATTATAATAGAAATAAATTACTAATATATCCTGCAAAATATATCGATGTGTACACTGTTGAAATATATCTTGCTCGATGAGACTTTTACAAAATATTTCACATAAAGAAACCATTCATTGACTGAACTGTGGAAGTAGGTCACGGCCGTTTTCTTTTCAATTGTCTTGGAGGATCATCTGGTAGGTATCCTAAAGGAGGTAGAAACTACAGTGGTCACTGAAAAGATTGTGGTACGTCGAATCTATCCTCATAAATCTCAAGAATATTAAAATTATGTTTATAATTAAATATTTCAGCCTAGTATTATATAAAGGGGGAAAGACGGTGGAAATATCAGAACTAAAACTGATTATACATAGTGCATACATTATTATACATACGAACTTAAGCAGCTTTTTTAGGGCTCATATTTTAGCAAATTTACTCTACTTTAAATGACGTTCTGTTCGGTTTTCTGACATTGTTAATAATTTCAAAGATAAGGAGCTCCGAATGATAAATTAATTTTTTTTTATTATTTTTTTTTAACAGTTTTTAAACAGCCATTTTTTATTCCCCCTAACTATACTTGGCAGACTCGTCTATTCTGACTAGTAATTACACATAGTTTTCATAAACGTAATAAAAAATTGGGCTGAAATAGCTAAATTTGTCCTAAATCTGCATAGATAGTTCCCAAGCTGTATTATTTGTATTGTTACTAAAATATTTTTCAACATTTAAATAGAAGCTATAATTAAAATTTTTGCTATACTAAATATAATTGAAGCTTAATAGTAATACTATCAATTAATTAATGAACGATCAGGAATATTAAAATTATGTTTGTATATTGAATATTACATAAAGGTGATAGAAATATCAGAGCTAAGACTAATCATGCACAATCATTTTTAAAAATCAAAGATATTTTTTTTCTTCGAAGCCCTATGGAAGTAAAGGGTTTGATATATAGTGGGTTGGTAACTATAGTTATTAGATTTATGAAAAGTCTATGTACGATATTTCATAATCTTACAAGAGTAGATCATAACCCAAAGAAAGGCGATCCCTACCCGGTCGAACCCACACCATTAAGACCTCCAGGGAGCAATGGTCCTACATCAATATTGAAATATTTGCTCAAAATGAGAAGAGGAGAGAGACATTAAGATAGCTAAAAATTGGAAAATGACGTAAAATTAATAATAATATTAATAATTAAAATTAATTAAATCGTACAAATGACAAAGAAGTTTGATATATAAAGTATACATAACTCATGTTACATATTTTTTTTTACCATTTAATTCAAAATAAATAATTATCAATCTCTTTTTTATTTGAAATGTCCGAAAATGTGACTGTGGATAACTAGGGATGATTAGTGGCTACTAATATGGCTAGTAATTTTGTAATACCAGTAAATTTGTATCAGTAATTTGTAATTTGTAAATTTGAACCAGCAAATTTATCCTTCTTTGGGGTCCTAAGTCACTCGATATTTGGTTTACTGTGTGATTGTTTTTAATTTTAAATAACTTTTTAATGAAACAGTAATTTCGAAACAATTAAAAAAATATATACCTAATTTAGATTTAATTTGGTCCAATAAATATTGAATACAAATTTCTGTTGTCATGTATTTTATTTTCTATTTTTATTTTTGAAAAAATACATGTTATATTTAGAAAAAGAAGTATCGGACTTTTTATAGAATTTTCAAACAATTTTTTTTTTTCAATGTTACTTTAAAACGTTCTTAATGGTTATTTTTGTTGTCATAAGAGCTCTAAATTTCACCAGTTATTGATTTCTGTATGTTTATAATTAATTTTACAATGTATAAATTAAATATATAGATATTAACTCAGTGTCTTCTTTCATTTATATTCTAAGGAAGCTGAGAAATAAATTTCAGATTTTTCTTACTGTAACAAGTGGATCGAAAAAGCAGAATACAAAAAAAAAATCTGGTACAAACTCCAAACCACTTTGAAAGTATTTTTTTAAGAACTAAAGTAAATTTTTTTAAAGATATTTAAAATTTATAAGGATAGAGATTTACAATGCTTAATGCAATCTATTTGAATTGCAAACAGAAAAAGAACTGAAATACCGAGCAAATAATGCATTACAAAAAAACCTAAAGAAGGAAGAAATGTAGTCCTGAATAAATAATGACTTAAGTGAAGGAAAAAAAAATTAAAAACGAGAAACCCAGACTGAAGGCAGATAAGAAAGGTGGTATTTGAGTGTAGCAAGGAAAGAGGCATGACTGTGGCTGAACCGGGGTAGAAAATATATTATTTTGTTATATTTATTATAAAGTATAACAATGTAAATATATCACATAATGATAAATATGATATTAATGTAAATTTATTATGTATATATATTTAAAATGTTTATTATTTTTTATACTATTTTATGTTTGATTTATTTGAAAAAAAGCCATGTTCAAGTAATAGAGAACATTGTAAAAGTAAAATACAATATATACAAATATATAAATAATGATAAAAAATAAATAAATAAAATATGTAAGGGAAATTGTAGGATACAAACAAAAAATGTATAATTTAGCATATAATTCTATTATTTTATACTGTGATTATTTATATTATTTTATGATATAATTATTTATACTAATAGGTTTCAAAACAATTTTTTTTCTAATGTTACGTATGCTGTTTATGAGGAAACTAAGAATTGCAATAACGGACCAAATAGTACAAGAGCCGGGAATAAAAAAAGGCAGTTATTTCACCCCAATTTCTGATTACTTTAATGAAAACTATGTATAATTAATAGCCAAAACTGAAGAGTCTGCCAAGTATAGGTAGGGGGAATAAAAAATGGCGCCGGTTTCAAAACCTTAAAAAACATTAATTTTTCATTCGGAGCTATATACTTAAAAACTGTCAATAACACTAGAAAACTTAAAAGAATGTTATTTAAAAGAGAGTAAATTTGCCGAAATATGAGCCCTAATAGAGCTATTTACGTCCAATAGTTCACAAGATATAGCTTTTTAAAAAGCAGCATTTCATAAAAATGTACTGAAAGATTAGTAGTTAGTCAATTTATTTTGAGAAATCTATATCTCAGGAACTATGTGACGTATAGATGTCTATTTGCACTCAAATTAAAGCTAGTTTAACATACTATAAAGTAGTTTATGACCTTTACCTTCGTAGGTATAGTAGTTTTCATATTTCCTAAAATAAATTGATTAATAGTTGTTCGAATAACAAGTTTGAGTACTTAAATCAAAGTTAGTTAAAATTACTATAAAATTTAACAAAAAAAATTTACAAAATATTAATTTCTAGTTGTTCGTTAGATGTTTGATTTTTGAAAATATATATCTCTAGATTCATAAGACGCGCATATGTCTGCCGGCACTCAAAATAAAGGAAATGTAACTTACTATAAAGTAATTTGTGACCCTTATCTTCGTAGGGATAGTAGTTTTTATGATATTCGCTTATGAATATAAATTTGGCAAATGAAAATTTGTCCGAACAGTTATAAATTAATTTATTTTAGCAAATATCATGTAAACTACTATTCCTACGATGTTAAAGGTCATTAACTACTTTATAGCACATTAAACTAGCTTTAATGTGAGTGCTAACAGACATCTGTACGTCAAATGGTTTTTGAGACATAGATTTTTCAAAATAAATTCATTAACAACTGACATTTCAGTACGTTCTGTACATTTTTATGAAATATTGCTTTTTAAAAAGCTATATCTGGAGATAACTACCATTTTGACTTTGGCGAATACGTCCAAAACTTACAGATACAGATGCAGATTTTTTTAAAAGCAACATTTCATAAAAAATGTACTTAAAAATCAGTAGTACTTATTATGGGAAATTTATATCTCAGAATCCATTCGACGTACAGATGTCTATTAGCACTCAAATTAAAGGGATTTTAATGTGCTATAAAGTAGTTTATTACATTTATATTCGTAGGAGTAAATAGATTTCAAGTTGTTCGGACAAAATATCACTTGCAAATATGATGGAAATTACTACTATTACGAAGATAAACGTCATAAACTACTGTATAGTCTATTAAACTAGCTTTAATTTAAGTGCTAATAGACATCTGTACGCCTCATGGTTCTTGAGATATAGATTTCTCACATTAAATTCACTAACTACTGATTTTTCAGAATAAATTTCATGAAATGTTGCTTTTTATAATACTGTATCTCGAAAACTATTCAACGTAAATAGCTCTATTAGGGTTCACATTTTAGCAAATTTACTCTAATTTCTTTAGGTCTACTATTGTTGTAAGTAGTTTCAAAGATATATGGAGCTTTGAATGAAAAATTATGTTTTTTTTACGTTTTAGAAAAGCCACCATTTTTTATTCTTCTACACATAATTTGCAGAATCATCAATTTTTACTAGTGATCATACGTAGTTTTAATTTAATTAATTAATAATTGGGGCGAATTAACTGACTTTTTTCTTCCTGGCTTTCCTCCTTGTACTAAAAGATTTGTCTTGAATCTTCATCGATATTTCCCAAGATATCTCTCTTCGCAAATGGTATAATGCGTCAGTATTGTTAATAAAATATATTTCACCAATTAAATAGAGTAGAATAAGTAATTAAAATATTTGTTATATTAAGCATAAACGAGGTTCAGCAATATTATTAGATTATTAATTAATAACCTAATTATTATAATATTGAAAAAGAGGAAAACACACGAATTGAAATCGACGAGAGAAAATATAATAAACCTGGCGATTGTAATTAATTGAATGGTACCACCCACGTCTGATCTTTAGTTCCATATGTCACCGTGGAACGCGCCACTAACTTGAGCTCGATTCTATTCATGATTATTATTAAAACATATATATATAATTCTGAAAATTTCTATCAAAATTAAATATATTTCCACTTCTAATAGGATAAAAAATAAAATAAAATTTCTTTAAATTTCACCGTTTATATTTCATTGGAAAAATATAGTTGACCGTATGAAGTAGATTATAGGAAAATTGTCCGTGTGGCGGTCAATAAAGCTATCAAAATAGTAAGAGAAAACTATTTATAGTTAAACAACGTTTCGTCCCACTCTGCAGGGCTTCGTCAAGGTTAAATGAAAAACAGGATACAACCATTTTAGAATTAACAAAACTTTAAAACAATTGTTATATTTATAAATCATATAAAAAAGAATTAACCAAGGCCCTGTTCATAATAAAGTACAAACTAATACTATTAGTCTTGTCGATTTAACTTAATACAATTACACTGACTTGTACAATAGTAACTTGTACTTTAGTACTTTTAACTCCTGTAATATCACTAATAATGCTCCCTTTATGAAAAAGTAAATGTATTAGTGTAATTAATAGGTTGTTTCTATACTTGTATTTTGAACTATTACTATTAGCTTCCAATATGAAACAGGGTCCTGGTGTGATAAAAGTTCTATATATTGCTATGTACTAGTAGCTGATTTACTTGGGATGCCAGGATAATCGCTGAAGGCAATTATCCAAAAATAAATTAGTTAATTGATTATAAATTGAGTCCTAAAAAACTATTATTATAATTGGATTCCTTTC
>NW_027108636.1:363325-367765 GCF_000696795.3 Halyomorpha halys | reverse complement strand
AAACACCTTAATAAACGACATATTGTTGAAATCATGGCTAATTCCTCGATACATAGCAATATACAGATATAGACTAATAAATTGTAGGAGACTACTCATTAAAATTAGTTATAAATATGGTAAAGATGTAGGTGTAAAAGGTAGAACAGATAGGTGAAGTAAATATGGCATAGGAGACATAGTAATATGCATAAGGGAATTATTAAAAAACTTTGATAAAAATAAACAATAAACATAGGGGTAATCACCTGTCAGATAGTAATATAGCGGACAACAGGGAAAAAGGGAAGACAGGTATAGAAAATGGTCCCAACTTCCTAGACTAACCCTTAGGATGGTTAAATTTTTTTATAATATATAATATAATACATATTTATAATAATATATTGCCCCTCTTTGCAGGGCTTCGTCAGGTTAACAACAGTTTTCTCACATCTATATATTATGAATAATCTTACCCTCCCTAGGTTAATGTGATATTTTTATTGACCGCCACCCAGACTATCTTCCTACAATTTTATATTGTATCTTCACCGCAGTCAAATAGGTGTTAAAATCAACATTTTCAACAAAAGTTTAACTTACATCAACATCAAATATTTCCATAAAAAAATCTAAATAACAACTTTCCAAAATAAGATATATAATAAGACTTTTGCTAGAAAATTCCTTAATTACTTTAAACGTTTATAAATGTAAAAGTAAATTTGAAGATTTGTCCCAACAATTTTAGGATTGACCAAAAATGTATACAAACATCATAATTATTTTGGAGAATGTTTTATTCAGATTTTACTTTTGCAGTTAAAATCTTCATAGAGAAAGTTATGCTGGATGTTTGCAGTCTGCTGCAAATCCAATAATTGTACAAATGATTTGAAGCAATGGCCGTAACCTCACGTTTGTATTGTGCTTTTGAATTTATTCGGCTATTACATTCGATTTAATCACAATTATCATCATTAAAAGGAACAAAATAAAGGTAGGCGAAATGAAAGGAAACCTAAATATGAGCAAAGTAGGTTGTAGATGATAAAAATCATAAAAATAGTACAACATAACCTATATATATTCAACATTTATCCTAGGTTTTTTAACATATTTTTTTATTTAATTACCTAGACATACAATGCCTTCATGAATATATATTTATGCTATGTTAAATACAATATAAACTGCAAAAGTTAATTAACAAGATTTGAAAAACTGTATTTACAACGAATTAATAGAGTTTTAGAATATACAATCTTAAACGAGCGTGAATTATTGAATCCAAAGATCAAGGAAATTTTTTAATTACTTAAAACGTACAAATATTCTTCTGTTGGCAGTTCTAAAAAAAATCATACTAAAAACAAATGTGTAGACACAGCACAAGCGCCATATGATTTGTGCCCAAAACCGACCCAGAAGGGGTAGACTTCAGACTTCAGAAGTTCAGGCCAACTTGTACCAGCCTATCCAAATAACCCATTCACAGGTTTGCGCATGCACGAATACGCCATTATTTAACAAACCTGTAAAGATACCTTTAGAGTTTTAATATTAAGACTTAAGGTAAGTCTCATGAAAATAATTGGAACCGTTTTGACGCTAGAGTTCATAGAATTTCTGAATTATTTATATTTTGTTGTTTGTAATTTAGTAATATTTTGTTCTCTTTTTTCCAAATTATAATTTATTTAATTAGAAAATTTATAAATGTCCAAAGGTCAAAAAACTGAAAACAAAAATATTGAGTTGTAAAATAAGTTCGTTGAATTGTTTACTGGCGATTTCAATAAAAACTTCAGATTATTGTAAATATTTTTAATCAATTATATATGACCTATGTTACCATCCTTCAGGTAATGTTTTAATTCCATCTTTCCAAAATTTTCCTCCCAGAAGATACTGGACGCTTTTGCTCAACTTGACGTTTGTATCAGACATGTTAAGCGTTTCTGCGATATCCCGTATCGTAGAGTGAGAGTTGTCTGTGACCAATGCTCGAATTTTGTCACCAACAGTTGAAGGACGATCCGAGCGCTTCGCGTCTTCCAAGTCAAAATTTCCTGTTCTGAACATCGCCAAACACACTCCAAATTTTGTTAACAGCCTGTGCAGCGGATTTTCCTTTTCGGAAATAAAAAAACATTAAATGACGAAAATAAATTTGTTTCTCTTCCTTTTTGAGCAAGCAAAACACTACTTAAAAATAAGGAATCTCGATTGAAACTGAAGCATAAAAGCACCTTAACTAATCCCTTTTTAGAATATGTAAACATTATTGACCAAGTAAACATGATTTTATAAAAACAGAGAGGATTAACTTGAAATATTGTAAAACGCTACGAACTTATTTTACAACCCAATAATTCATACTTTATGGAAAACCTTATTTATCTGACTCATTTAATCATATCATTACAATTAAATGTAAATATATATTATGTTTCATTGTTTATATACTGATATATTACCCAATACCACCCCTTATCATATTATATAATTAATGATGAGGTGTAGATAGTTGACCGTAGATTAATGCTTGAAGAAGTTTGTTGGGGGGTGCGGTCAGCAAAGAACAACATAAATAAACAAAACCATATTTATTTATTTTATGCCGACGTTTCGACCTGAGTTTCAGGTCTTCATCAGTTACCAATCTTCCCTTCTACACGCCACAACCCCTGATGAAGACCTGAAACTCAGGTCGAAACGTCGGCATAAAATAAATAAATATGGTTTTGTTTATTTATGTTGTTCTTTGCTGACCGCACCCCCCGACAAACTTCTTCAAGTATATAATTAATGGTAACAATATTTCATAAATATAATGATATTTAATCAGTTAACTGGTAAACACAAAAAGCATTTGGAAAATTAATTAATATTAATAATAGTTTTGAAGGACTCAATCTTAATTGAATAATTAATTAATTAACTCATTTTTTGGATAATCAGCGATTATCGTGGCATCCCGAACGACTGTAACCAAAACACATGTTACTGACACTTATCAAAAATTTGTTTTGAGAAATGTCAATGACATTTAATTTCTTTTAAATCGAAAAATTGAAAAAAAAAATATTCTAGAGAAAAACACGTTACTAGCATATTGTGCAACCGATATTCGTCCACAGTATATATAGTATATACATATAAAACAGCATAATTGGTTTAAAACATTATCTTACCATTGAAAAAAAGAAAGACCTAAAAATTGTTAGTAAATGCTTTGAAAACTTCAAACTAAAATTTGATCCGATGATACTCTTTGCTTAGTTCTTATGAAAACTAAGAAACACTTTATTTTTAAAAATTAAATAGATATTATGTATAATGGAGAATTTATTTGTTGAATAAAATATTACTCCTTTTAAAAATACTAAATTCTCTCTGAGGCTCTCGCATAGGATCTGACCTTTTTCGTATTCCTGTAACCTACACCCTACCAACATTCAACCCCAATACTGGCAAAACTGACGCACGGCAATACAAAAAAAAATGCATATCTTTTCACAAATTAGAATCAATACAATGGCTTTCATAAATTTCTAAAATAACTATAAAATTTAAAAAAAGAATGTTTAAAATTATAACCATAATTACATAGTATTAGGAATAGATATTATAGTAATACATTAACTAAATATATATCTATCTCTCCCTCCTTCTATCTTTCCCTCCTTCTCTCTCTCCCTCTCAAAATTCATACAATACCAAAACAAACATCCCTTTCATTAGTAACCAATAAGAAATTATTAAATGTAGATTTTTTTGTTATATTTTTTCTAGAAGAGGATTAGGAAAAACTTATATAAGTAAGTAAAGTGCAAATTATAAAAAATGTCGCTATTGGTTTATCCAATAAGCCCTCTTCCGATAGATTTACTTTAACATTAATTCTTAAAGTGATTTTTTTCTCATTTAAGATGGTACAATTGAAGTTTAATTGCCTTTATAGTTATAATTTTAAACTTAAATTTTATAGTTATTTTAGAAATTTATGAAAGTCGTTAATCAATAAATTACTTATATAAGTTTTTCCTAATCCTCGTCTAGAATAAACACAACAAAAGAATCTACATTTAATAATTTCTTATTGGTTACTAATGGTTTTTTTTTGGTATTGTATGAATGTTGAGGGAGAGAGATAGATATATATTTAGTTAATGTATTACTATTATATCTATTCCTACTATTATGGTTATAATTTTAAACTTTTTTTTTTAATTTTATAGTTATTTTAGAAATTTATGAAAGTCATTTATTGATTCTAATTTGTGAGAATATATGCATTTTTTTTGTATTGACGTGCGTCAGTTTTGCCAATATTGGGGTTGAATGTTGATAGGTTGTAGGTCACAGCAATAAGAAAAAGGTCAGATCCTATGCGAGAGCCTCAGAGAGAATTTAGTATTTTTAAAAGGAGTAATATTTTATTCAACAAATAAA
>NW_027108636.1:357877-363130 GCF_000696795.3 Halyomorpha halys | reverse complement strand
TATATTTTTTTTTTGTCGACCAGTATCGATTACACAATAGGCTAGTAACGTGTTTTTCTCTAGAGTATTTTTTTTTTTTTAATTTTTCGATTTAAAATAAAATAAAATGTCATTGACATTTCTCAGAACAAATTTTTGATAAATGTGAGTAACATGTGCTTTGTTTACTGTCGTTCGGGATGCCAGGATAATCGCTGATTATTCACATGGTGGAATCGGATCGTAGACTACATGAATTCTTTTGTTACAATGATGATGGTATTGAATTTAGGTCCAACGATCCTACTGTACTCTGTTGGAACTATTTATTCCTTCACTAACGATGCCCTTGGCTACTCAATTATTTACTTCTAGAGAGAATTTAGGCTTTGTTTTTCAATGTTCCAATGATACACAAATCTTATCTAATACCTATCTTACCGAACTGTTGCTGAGATTTCCTAATCTATTCATTAAGGAGAGCTGGATGAGGATGTAAAATATAAAAGAGGAATGGAAGGTGAAAGAAGTAGAGGATAAGGAGATTTAGATAAGAAGGGACTGGAGTACTGAATGCAGGTGGAGATAAGGGCTCCTACAAACAGAGCTTGTCGCCGAGCCAAAGGACCAGAAACCTTCAGGGCTAATGTCTTCTTACTAAATTGATAATTATTCGGCCATTTTTTTTAGCTTTCGATCATTTTTTTTTTAATTTTACTTATTGCATAACATTAAATTCTTCCTTACATTTATAGAAAATGGTAATATGCATCATAGTGCTCATTCACACCATATTTAGGAATATACAAATTAAATGATAGCAAAATAAGAAATAGAAGATAAAAAAAAATTTATATTAGGGCCTTACCCTTGTCGAACAGATCCGCTACCTTGGACTACATTTGGACAAACGATTAACCTGGAATCCTCATACAAGACTGAAAAGACAGGAAACTACACGTCGATTTCGACTATTACAGCACTTAATAGACAAACGGTCTAAACTTCCAACACATTACAAAAGACTGATCTACATGACTGTAATAAGGCCAATCTGGTCATATGGAGTTGAGATTTGGGGCTCCACTAAACCTTTGAATTCCTCTCGTATCCAATCATTGCGATCCAAAATCCTTCGTAAAATGCTCAATGCTCCCCCCATAAATAAAATCATCCACAAAGACCTTATTGTTCCAAATGTAACCGATCTAGCCCGAATCAGATATCATTTCTTCCATTATAAATTCACTAACCACCCAAACCCACTAGTTTCTCTCCTGGCTTCTCCTTCATTACCTAATAATTCTCCTAGGCGTCTGAAAAGAAGATGGCCTCGAGATCTTCTGCTTTAGAAATGTTTTTGGAGTTCTATCAATGGGTAGATTCTCCAAATGTTTGTATCATCTCATTCTATCACTTACAGCAAATGTACTTGATGTATATATATGTATACAGTTGTAAATAACAATTAATAAATTATTAATAAAAAAAAAAATTTTGAATCCCTTAAGACAGGAGCGACAGTCATTTATTCTTCATTGTTTTTGCCTATGTAATAATTTAAATTATTTTAATAAACATTGTAATTTCGGTGATCTAGACCAATTGCTGCTGAGGTGTGTTAAAGATTTATGCGGATTAAAGAAATTATTTATAAAAATGGTGTAAAAAAATCAACAAAAGTCATAAAAAAGTAAAGTAAAAAAAAAAAAAAGGATTTCTTTTATATCCCCAGTAATGTCAAGTAATAATTTAATTTGTTAAGACTATAAGATTGTTAATTTAAGTGAAAGAGTACAAATAAAAAAAATCTTTGTCTGGATTTATTAAAGCCTGAAAAAAGAATTGAGTTAATAAAAAAAAAATGTATTCTTATATTTCTACTATTAATTAAATACATTTAACAGAATCAAATGATTTATACAATGGATATTATGTATTTCTAATTCCGATTAAACGTATTATGAACAATTCCATAAGAATAAGATTACCTGATCCACTTTCAATTTTCACCGTGATAACAATAACTTGCCTATAGATCAGGAAATTACAAATGTCCTCTATACATTTATACTTTTATTTTATTTTTTAAATGTTATTGCTTGTTTTCTAACTTTCTAATTTTCTAAACAAAACAATAACATTTGTTTTCTTCGGAGTACCGAATTTCTGAATTCTAACAATACACTATACATCCTTCTCTTTATAATAGTACAAGAGCCGGGAAGAAAACAAGGCAGTTATCTCACCCCAATTTTTGATTATTTCAATAAAAACTATGTATAATTACTAGTCAAAATTGATGAGTCATCCAAGTATAGGTAAGTATAGGGGGATTAAAAAATGGTGGCTGTTTCAAAACCTTCAAAATACATTGATTTTTTATTCAGAACTCTATATCATAAAAACTACCAATAACACTAGAAAATCTAAGAGAACATTATTTAAAGAAGAGTGGATGTTCTGAAATATTAGCCCTAAAAGAGCTATTTACGTCCAATAGTTCTCGAGATAGAGCTATTTAAAAAGCAAAATTTCTTAAAAATCTACTGAAAGATTAGTAGTTAATTAATTTATTTTGAGATATCTATATCTCAGGAACTATGTGACGTACAGATGTCTATTAGCAATCAAATTAAAGCTAGTTTAATGGACTATAAAGAAGTCTATGAATTTACCTTCGTAGCAATAGTAGTTTTCATGATATTTGACAAAATAAACTCACAAAATATTAATTTCTAGATGATCATATAAAATGTTAGATTTTTGAAAAAATATATCTCTAGATCCATAAGATGCACATTTGTCTTCCAACACTCAAAATAAAGGAAATTTAACTTACAATAAAGTAGTTTATGACACTTATCTTCGTAGGGGTAGTAGTTTTTATGATATTAACATATGAATATAAATTTGGCAAATGAAAATTTGTCGGAACAACTATAATTCAATTTATTTTAGCAAATTTCATGTAAACTATTACTCCTACGAAGATAAACATCATAAACTACTTTATAGCTCATTAGACTAGCTTTAATTTGAGTGCTAATACACATCTGTACGTCAAATGGTTTTTGAGATATAAATTTTTCAAAATAAATTCACTAACTACTGATCTTATGTAAAAATGTTGTATGGGACGTACATTTTTATGAAATGTTGCATTTTAAAAAGCTATATATCGAAAACTATTTAACGTAAATAACTTTATTAGGGCTCATATTTTAGAAAATTTACTCTTCTTTAAATGACGTTCTCTTAGGTTTTCTTTTGTGGTTCTTACTTTTTAAGATATAGAGCTCCGAATGAAAAATTAGTTTTTTTTATTGCTTTGAAACACTCACCATTTTTTATTCCCCCTACCTATACTTGGCAGACTCATCAATTTTGACGAGTAATGATACATAGTTTTCATTAAATTAATCAAAAATTGGGGTGAGATAACTGTATTTTTTCTCCTCTTGGGCTCTTGTACTATAACTTCCATCTTGTATACTATCGTCATTTTCGACTGTTTAGAATAAACCACTTCCAGTGTTTGGTGTAGATTGGACGAGTCGTGTTGACGTTATATCTATTCTTTCACCATGTAATGTTATTTATCGCTACAAACTAAATGGATATAGAAAGCAACTAATTTAATAATTAATGTAATGGGTAATTGACTAAATATATTAATATATATCAAACTTTCAATTGTATTCAATTGTGGAGTCGATCCAGTAACTTGTATTCTGCGGTCTCCATTAGTTTATTTACCACTTGATTGACCCCCCCCCCCTTGATTGACACAACCCTCACTTTCAGGACCAGGTAACCGGGGATTTAAATAATTAGTTGGAACTATAGAGCTCACCTTGAGCACCAGCCACCACATGTCGCTTCCACTGACCCCAAAAAAAATAGAGGAAGAAAAATTTCATCAAATTCTGCCGGGCAGGTCCACCAGCTGACGGCCAGCTGGCCACACCACCTCTCATCATCAAACCATTTCTAGGTTAGCAAACATCTTACAGCTTATAATCACATGGCCCACTTCTTATCTAACAAACTTTTCTTTTAAAAAAAAACATTCAACAGTGGATGACACTTGAATTTTTTTTTTTTTTTTAAATTATTTATTTAATGTAATTTCCAACTGTACAAAATAATACAATAGGTAAATATGTGGTATGTTTCATATAGACTTGAAAATCTTGGAAAGGAACCACCCATTGGTGGTACTTCAAACATTAATTTAAATTAGAAAGTCCCGTGGCCATCTTCTTTTCAGACGCCTCGGAGGATTATCAGGGATTGTTAAGGATGAAAGATTAAGAATTAATGGGTTAGGATGGTTAAGGAGTTTGGAATGAAAAGACGCGTATCTGTGTTGGGTCAAATCTGCAACGAATGGGATGTTAAGGTGTTTGTGAATGAGTTTATTTGTGACGTAATAAGGAGAATCATTTTACGTAGGATTTTGGATTGTAATGACTGGATACGGGAAGAATTTGATGGTTCGGTGGAGCCCCAGAGCTCAATTCCGTATGTCCAAATTGGTCTGCGTTTGTCAAGTAAGTGTTGTAGCAATCGCAATCTACGAACAGTTTCTTGTCGTTTCAGTCTTGTGTGTGGATTCCAAGTAAGTCTCTTGTCAAGATGGAGTCCTAAGTATCGAATCTGTTCAACAGGCATTACACTTGAAAAATATAATAGAAAATCCTGCGTTATATACGTAATTGGATAGCCGGTTAATCCGGAGTATGTAGAGGCAAACAAATTATTGGTTTAACAAGAAAATCAGATAAAAATTAAAATACTATACAAAAAAAATTAATCAATATGTTTATTACAATTTTAAATGAAAATCTTCATTATTCAGCCTTTGGCTAAGGCCATAAATTTTATAAATTATTTATTTACAAGAAAAAAAACTTTATTTTCTTAATTTATTTCTATATTATCTAGTCCATATACAGTTTATTAACATAAAAGTAATTAAATCTTATTATATTGACCTTCACAGCTACACTTAGATTTAATTGATTAATCTATAGATTATATTATTTTATTATTATGTTATTTTATTTTTTTTTCTTTCATACACATACTTTGATTATGTTCATTTAGTTTATTCTTCTGTTTGTATATATTTTAAGATAGTTTTTGTTTTTTTCCGTCATTTATTTATTTTATTTTATTTTAGTATATATGAGATCAATCATCACTATTACCTATTGCCCACAACTGTGTGGCAGATTGTAATGTCTATCAATAAATAAAAAGTATTTT
>NW_027108636.1:346404-356223 GCF_000696795.3 Halyomorpha halys | reverse complement strand
ATATTTACATAATTTTAAACCTACCTAAATTTACCTAATTTTCTTATATCCCACCTCTTATTATCCTACTATGCCAAATTATATTTTTTTGGATCTTTTTAGCCCTGATGAAGCTCAACAAAGTTGGGCGAA
Source organism: Halyomorpha halys (assembly GCF_000696795.3). Taxonomy (NCBI): domain Eukaryota; kingdom Metazoa; phylum Arthropoda; class Insecta; order Hemiptera; family Pentatomidae; genus Halyomorpha; species Halyomorpha halys. The sequence continues at coordinate 356,091 of NW_027108636.1, read as the reverse complement.
ACGTCGAAAGTTCAATAGTTGTTAATTTTTTTTTTTTTAATGCACCTCCTACTTTCTTCTGCATAATTTAAAATTTATAATTGTCGTTATTTATTTATTAATCTCGATGTAATATATTTTAAGTAATTTTCCCTCGCCGTGGTAGCGTAATATCCTTAAATATTTCCACTGCTTCATGTAGAAGTAAATTAGGAAGGAAGTGAAGAGGATTGTGAAAGGAGAGGTTTTGGCTTTCCATCTCAACAGGGTGTACGGTTGAAAAGGTAAGAGTAGTAGGGAAAACATCTTCCCATTCCTAATTTAAGTTCTCCTGGAGAACTCTTGACATTAATCTTCACTGGCAGGGCCTCGAAACCGGCGTGAGGGACTAAGAAGAAACGGCAACATAATTAATTTGGAATAAAGTGAAGTCTAGATTATTTAAATGTTTATGTTTCAGTTACGTTATTTACGCTAGTATAGCCATGTATAATATAATTGCAGCATTTGTTTTACGGTTAAGTAATAAAAAATAAAAGAATATGGTTGAAAAGTTTTTTTTTTAATAATTTATTTATTGATATTTACAACTGTATACATATATACACATCAAGTAAATTTGCTGTAAGTGATATTATGGCATGATAAAAACATGTGGAGAATCTACCCATTGATAGAACTCCAAAAACAAAGGAGAAGATCTCTCGAGGTCATCTTCTTTTCAGACGCCTAGGAGGATTATTAAGTAGTGAAGAAGAAGCCAGATTAGAAACAAGTTGGCTTGGGTGGTTGGGAAGTTTATCATGGAAGGATTGGTATCTGGTTCTGGCCAAATCGTATTTTGGGTATAATAATAACATATGGGACGTTGAGGTCCTGATGGATGATTTGATTTGTGACAAAGTAAGGAGCATTAAGGATTACGAAGGATTTTGGACTGTAAGGATTGGATTCGAGAGGAATTAGATGGTTTAGTGGAGCCCCATAGCTCAACTCCATATGTCCAAATAGGCCTTATAATAGTCATGTAGATCAGTCTTTTGTAATGGATTGGAAGTTTGGACCGTTTGTCTAGTAAATGTTGTAATAGTCGGAATCGACGAGCAGTTTCCTGTCTTTTCAGTCTTGTATGAGGATTCCATGTCAGTCGTTTGTCCAGATGTAGTCCTAAGTAACGGGTCTGTTCAACAGGAATAAGTGGGGTATTATTAAAAGATACTGTAGGGCAACACGAAGGGTAAATGTGATTTGGTGGGATTTATTGGAATTTATTTTAATCGTCCAGTTTTGGCACCATTCTTCGAGGGATTGTGCGATTGGGATACAATGGAAGGATCATTATTCACTGAGAATATGTAGTAAATGTTGTAATAGTCGGAATCGACGAGCAGTTTCCTGTCTTTTCAGTCTTGTATGAGGATTCCATGTCAGTCGTTTGTCCAGATGTAGTCCTAAGTAACGGGTCTGTTCAACAGGAATAAGTGGGGTATTATTAAAAGATACTGTAGGGCAACACGAAGGGTAAATGTGATTTGGTGGGATTTATTGGAATTTATTTTAATCGTCCAGTTTTGGCACCATTCTTCGAGGGATTGTGCGATTGGGATACAATGGAAGGATCATTATTCACTGAGAATATGCATGTGTCATCGCTGTAATAGTCGGGATCGACGTGCAGTTTCCTGTCTTTTCAGTCTTGTGTGAGGATTCCTAGTTAGTCGTTAGTCCAGATGTAGTCCAAGGTAGCGGATCTATTTCGAACAGGGGTAAGAGCAACATTATTAAAGGATAGTAGGGGTATTGAAGATGTTATGTTAGTTGTAAATTGTTTTAAATGTTATAAGTACTGGATTGCGAGCAGCCCTATTTAAAGTCATGTTGAAGGTTAACTGCATAAGTGCTCCTAGCGGATTTTCTGAGCAACTTCCTTTATAACCTTCCCTTCCAAAACTTCATGTTATTGTTTACTTCTAAGTTTTGATAAAAGTAACTCTTATTACAACATGCTTAAAGTGAGTGAAAAGTGGAAGTTGTGTAAAAGCTAGAAAAGTTAAATCAAGATGAGCTAATTGACAATTGTCATTACACTTATTATTGTTATTCATTGCTTTATTAGTTTTAAAGACATCCAAAACAATACTAACGTAATCAAAGCACAAAATACGAGCTAGTATCCTAACACAACAAATAAAACGGTGACGAGCTCAGCTGGTCTGTTGCATGACGTCATTCTCCATTTAACAGACCTAGTAGCAGACTCTGTTGAGCAGACTCTCAACCATGTTATATGTTAAATTGTTTTAACATGGTAAAAGAAGGAAATATGTTGGTAGGTTCAACCCAAAATTTTAAAATGTATTTTTTGTGACCCACCTGTAGACACCCCTGGTCTCACTGTAAGATTTGTTTTGTTTTTTTCGTGAGCGTATGAATCGCATTTAATTCCAACTCGCAAATAACCAAGACCGAGATAAGAAAGCTCTTTTTCTTTTTCGACTCTTATTCCCTACGGTATACATTTCATACTTCCCAATGATCGTATATTGGTACTAGTATATGGCTCTCAAGGCAGCCTTGGGTATTAAATCAACATCTTGAAAATATAGCAAACTGCAGTGTTTTATGTTCCAGTACTAAGTAAACGCCCGTGGACATGGAACATTTATTATATCGCAAGAACTCGAGCATGACCGCTGTCTTTTTGGTCTTGTATTTCCTCCATGCCTTTGATTAAATCATATCTCATGCGTTCGTACTGCAAAGGAAACTAAAAAGAAGTCTACGTACGACTCAATATCTCATGTGGTAAGCAATAATTAATGTCAAAATGAATTTTTTTAAAAACGAATACTAATAAAAAAAAAATTATATTATATTTATCAGTCTTTTCTTATTTCGAGATCTTGTTTGAATTTTTTTTTTTTTTTAATAATTTATTTATTGATATTTACAACTGTATACACATATATACAACAAGTAAATTTGCTGTAAGTGATATTATGGCATGATAAAAACATGTGGAGAATCTACCCATTGATAGAACTCCAAAAACAAAGGAGAAGATCTCTCGAGGTCATCTTCTTTTCAGACGCCTAGGAGGATTATTAAGTAGTGAAGAAGAAGCCAGATTAGAAACAAGTTGGCTTGGGTGGTTGGGAAGTTTATCATGGAAGGATTGGTATCTGGTTCTGGCCAAATCGTATTTTGGGTATAATAATAACATATGGGACGTTGAGGTCCTGATGGATGATTTGATTTGTGACAAAGTAAGGAGCATTAAGGATTACGAAGGATTTTGGACTGTAAGGATTGGATTCGGGAGGAATTTGATGGTTTAGTGGAGCCCCATAGCTCAATTCCGTATGTCCAGATAGGCCTTATTATTGTCATGTTGATCAGTCTTTTGTAATGGATTGGCAATTTAGACCGTTTGTCTAGTAAATGTTGCAATAGTCGGAATCTACGAGCAGTTTCTAATAATATTAAAATATATATATATAACCTATGGGGACGATAAATATCCAGCTTTAAGCAAAGTTTTGTGTTACATATATAAAAAAAAGTTTAAGATCCAATCCTGAGGGTACAGAAAGAAAGTGATACAACTGATTTTAGATAATATTGCTTAATTTCGGCATGTATCAAATTCGGTTCTCATGATACGCGGGGCAATTTGTCCAAAAATGGAAACAATCCTCCAGGGCCTTTCCATCACAAGCTGGACTAAGCTTCTGTGGGTCCAAAGTATATTTGTTTGGACCGACACTTTGAGTAATTGCATATTTTCTGGAGAGTCGTAGTTGGACAATTATTCTGTATAATTCTATAAGTGAGTTATAGGCAACTGGTTTAATGAAGACACGGGTTATAGATCGATTCTCGCTTTATCCTTGACAAATTCCCTGTATCTATCCAAGATCTCCCCCATTCTAATTTTAAGACTAACAGAGCATTAAGTAGTATCTGGTCAAACATTCCGAAGCTCTCCAATATTTAATGAAGCTGATATATTACAATACATTATAATACACATGAGAAATAATATTTAACATACATATTATTGGATTTTTTTAAATATGTATTAAGCTATTTAAGGATATTAATATTATAATTTATTTCATTTTATTAGAATTATGTACTTAAGATTTATTATTTGTTAGAGGATTTATTTTAATTTCATTTCATAGATAAATATATAAATAAGCCAACATAAAAAGGCTTATTTATATATTTATCTTCTATTTTTGATAATTCTCATTTTTTTTTTTTTTTTTTAAACGTGTAAATAAATTATTGACCTGAGTAGAATAGCCTGCGTAAATTTTTTTTTTTTAAATTGATGTGGTCCTAAATTTGTATTTACGATTGTCCTTGAGGATGGCCGAAACGTTATGTTTATATCCCTCAATTTCAAGCCCTCATCAAAATATGAAACAACAGTTATATTATAATGAACAAAAAAAAAATTATATATCAGTATAACATCTAACTAAGAAAATAACACAGAATAACTATAAGACGGCAATCTATAATACAGCGACAGTAAGAGTTTATACAACAAATTATTTGTTAAAATAACTTAAAATATTAAAAAATGAAAAAAAAGTAAAAGAATTTTCAAAGTAGATATTGAAATAAACATAATGAGAAATATGCGGAAGTAAACAATGTACAAGATATAATGAGAAGGAGGAAAATGTATAAGTATATTGTTTTAATAAAATAAGTTGTATCCAAGTTAAGTATCAAAAATTCATTATTATTTCTTTATAAGTCCAACGTTTCGACCTGAGTTTCAGGTCTTCATCAGGGGTTATGGCGTAGAAGGTAGGCTAAAACTCTAAAACTCTCGCTAAAACAGTTTTATCCTACCTTCAATGCTTGACTCCCAGATGAAGACCTGACTCTCAGGTCGAAACGTCGGAATAAAATAAATATTGTTTTGAGGTGTAGATAGTTGACCGTAGATTAATGTTTGAAGAAATTTGTCGGGGGCTGCGGTCAGCAAAGAACAACATAAATAAACAAAACCATATTTATTTATTTTATGCCGACGTTTCGACCTGAGTTTCAGGTCTCCATTGTGTCGTAGAGGAGGGAAAGATTAGTATTGTTTATAAATATTGTTTTGTTTATTTATGTTGTTCTTTGCTGACCGCACCTCCTGACAAACTTCTCCAATCTGTAATCTACGATCAACTATCTACACCTCCTTAAGAGAAAATATTGTATCGATTATCAAATAGGCTGATTTGGCTAAAATTAATGATCTGGGAAGAATAGCCTACAAAATGTTTTTAAATTATTGTAAGCCTCACACAAGACTGAAAAGACAGGAAACTGCTAGTCGATTTCGACTATTACAACATTTACTAGACAAACGGTCTAAACTTCCAATCCATTACAAAAGACTGATCTACATGACTATTATAAGGCCTATCTGGACATACGGAGTTGAGCTATGGGGCTCCACTAAACCGTCGAATTCCTCTCGAATGCAATCCTTACAGTACAAAATCCTTAATACTCCTTACTTTGTCACAAATCAAATCATCCATCAGGACCTCAATGTCCCAGATGTTGTCGATTTGGCCAGAACCAGATACCAATCCTTCTAAACCTGGCTTCTCCTTCACTACCTAAAAATCCTCCTAAGCGACTGAAAAGAAGATGGCCTCTAGATCCTCTCCTTTAGAAATGTTTTTGGAGTTCTATCAATGGGTAGATTATCCACATGTTTGTATCATGTCATAATATCACTTACAGAAAATTTACTTGATGTGTATATACGTATACAGTTGTAAATAACAATAAATAAATTATTAAATACTTATAAATACTGAAGGACTTATAAAGAAATATAGATTGTTTTGAGTCTTAAATTGGATAACATTTATTTTATTTAACAACAATAATAACCAGTCTCATGAAAGTGTTAAGATTATATATAAAATAAAACAATTGCTTATTTATAAATGGAACATAACCTTGTTTTCTGGTAATATATTTCCTCATACAGTGCTAACGACCGACCGCTTCCTGTTTATAAATGTCCTTTTTTTTCCTTTCTAAATGTTTTTTTATAAGTACAGCACCTGTTCTCCGTAATGAACCAGATCCGCACTATAGATCATCCTGGTTTGAGAAGGATTGTTCCGCCGTCCTCCTGCAGGACTCCTTCTGGGGATCCTCCAAGCTGGAGATTCCTCCGGGTTTAAATGGCCCCAGTGTTTATAGGAGGGTTTAAAGGAGCCACTGCCCGTTAGCCTGAGGCCAGGTGCTCCGGAGCAGCTGGGCAGGTAGCGAGCAGGTGAGGCGGCCGCAGCTGCTCCACAGATTTACATAGCAACACTTGTCCATCTTTCTCCAGTTCATATTAATCTATATATCTCTGCTCGCTCATCGGCTGTTACCATATCATCGAGCTGTTTATATATCTGTTCCGATATATTCACTCATACATTAACATGGAACTAAATATATATGTATATACCCATATAATATAAGTTACATTTAATAATCCTTTATGCTGGAAGAGTCTTATAGAATTAAAAGGATTTAGTGAATGACATAATTTCTTCCTTATTAAAAAACAATAGTTTATTTAATATCATCAGCAACGTTTCGGGAGATTTCCCCCATCTTCAGGCTGTTGTAACATAGTCATGCTGTAGCACAATTCGTAGATTTTGCAAGAATTTTGTATTAATATTATTCATATGGTCTAAATTGCTAAATTTCTCCCGAAACGTTGCTGATGATATTAAATAAACTATTGTTTTTTAATAAGGAAGAAATTATGTCATTCACTAAATCCTTTTAATTCTATAAGACTCTTCCAGCATAAAGGATTATTAAATTTAGAAAAACAATATGGTTATGAATGAAGACCATATGAATAATATTAATACAAAATTCTTGCAAAATCTACGAATTGCTACAGCATGACTATGTTACAACAGCCTGAAGATGGGGGAAATCTCCCGAAACGTTGCTGATGATATTAAATAAACTATTGTTTTTTAATAAGGAAGAAATTATGTCATTCACTAAATCCTTTTAATAAGTTACATGTTTTATAATACGGATAATAAGGAAATACGTTTAAACAGTTAGATAGGTTTAAGTATTTAGATTCTACTGTAACTAGAAAAAACGAAATTGATGAGGAAATAAAAAAAAAAATTAAAGGCGGGAAATGCTTGTTATTTTTCAATTTCACTCCTGCCTTCTATCGAAAAACTTAAAAATTATAATTTACAAAACCATTATCCTTCCCACTGTTCTTTATGGATGTGAGATGAGCCTCCTCTTACACTAAGGGATGAACAGCGTCTTACAGTTTTCGAAAATAAAGTATTTCTCAAAATATTCGGACCGAAAAAGGATGAAATGACGGAAGAATTTAGAGGATTACACAATGCTGAATTAAGGGACCTTATAGAAGTTTTAGCATTGCGGCGTATAAGATGGGCATGTAAGGTTGTAGGGCTTAGTAACGAGCGGATCCCTAAAATGGTAATAAACACTGAACCGGTAAACGTCCGAGAGGTAGACCGAAACGTAGATGGGAGGATTGCGTTAAAACTGATTTAGTGGAATTGGAGGGGGATCACTGGAAGGATGTATGCAGAGAGCGTTTGGTGGTATCGGGATCGAACCTTCCGGTTCGTTAAGCCCTTATTATCTTATAGCCTTTATTATCCTAGCAAAATAGGAGATAAAAAATTAGTTTATTAGTACCGGAAGTAGCAGGAATTTGAGGAATGCTTTGGAGTCAATCTGGATACTTCAAATCCGGTCTGCGCGGAAGATTGACCGCAGTCAAGCAGCGTAAAAGAATCTGAGGAGCAAAATAATCTTGAAAGATGTCTCTGATCAAGTTTTCCTTTCTATGCAGGCTTACGTGCGGTAGAAACAGAAACGCCACATTCATATGATGATTTTGATTTGGTATCGATAACGAACATGAATACCCCTAGTATCTGTTAGTATGAAACTCAGGTCGAAACGTCGGCAAATAAAATATTTTTTTGGTTATTTATGTTTTTTTTTTCCTGACCGCACCTCCCCCCCTCCCACCATCTTCTGCAATCAGTAATCTACTGTCAACTATCTATAACTCACCGAGATGACACAAGAATACGATACAAATAAGGATCTAGTAATATCTATATTATGTGCAAACATATATAGCCAATTTTAATCGTAATAATTATGTGGAGTTAAGAAAAAAAGACAGGGAGATATGGTCATTTGGTGAATCGTAGAAAGTACCCAGTCAAATATTTCTTTTTTTAGTTTTATTTGTGGTTGATTTATTTATTAGTTGTTATGGTAAGCGATTGAACAGATATGGTACCATATAGTTTGAAGAACAATTCCATACATTTTTTTTTTCTAACATTTTTTAAATGCTTTAATTCTTTTCTAGATAAATTACTATCCATAAATTTTAAGATAATTTTGTAAAAATAAAATAGTTTAGGTGGTAAAGTAGTAACAATTTACAGATTTTCTGCTTTATTATTTAAGATATAATTTAGGTGCGTTATTTTTCTTAAAGTTCATTTTGTGTATCTTAATATATTAGTTTTACATCAACCTCATTGTCTGGAATTTTGTCACTATTTTAATACTTGTTACATATTGTCAATAATATGACATAATATATATATATATGAAGGAAAATTTATATATTGTAATAAACAATAAAAGTAATTCTTAGTTATTGAAGGATTGGGCGCGTGCCACTAACACAGTTTTAATACAACATCCTTATTCAAGCTAAAAAAGGAATTAATGTAAAAGCTTTGAATGAAAGCTTTTTTTTATTCTAAAAATTAATTATTGAGAAAGGGTCCATCATTTAACTCGTTTCCAAGGCCAATTACATCAAACAATAGGAAATTTTACAATGATTTATTTTAATTAAACAGAAATTTCCCGTTTCAATTGAAACAGAACACACTACAAAGTAATTAAAAAGAAACAATACCATGAAATGGCTTAACAATTTTCAGGAAACAAAAGAAAGAAATACAAAAGGCTTCAATACAATACTAAGGACTTAATCGATTATTAAAGGGTCAAGGGATTTTTATTATAAAATTTTTTGTTCCATGTTAAAGTATGGAACATAAAATTCACTTGGTTTTTATCAACTTTTTTTCTGAATCCAAGACCTTTTGCAAAATTAACCATTTCTATCTTTTTTTTTTTAATATCTTTATTGAAATTTACAACTTTATATTATATATATAATACATTCAGTAAATTTGATCTTAGTTAAAATGGAGTGTTACCGGCGTGTAGAGCAACTACCCAGTGGTAGCACTCTAATGGCATTTTACATTAGCAGGTCTTGTGTCCATTTTCTTTTCAGGCACCTCGGAGGATTGTCAGGAATAGCAGATAATGCAAGGTTAGAAACTAGAGAGTTTGAGGGGTTAGGGTGTTTATAATGGGATGGTATCTGGTTCGGGCTAGATCGGTTACATAGGAAACATTAAGGTCTTAAGAGGATTTTACGAAGGATTTTGAACTATAAGGATTGGATACAAAAGAATTCGAAGGTTTATTGGAGTCCCAAAGCTCAACTCCATATGTCCAGATTGGCCTTATTATAGTCATGTAGATCAGTCTTTTGTAATGTGTAGGAAGTTTTGACCGTTTGTCTAGTAAGTGCTGTAATAGTCGAAATCGACG
>NW_027108636.1:336255-346354 GCF_000696795.3 Halyomorpha halys | reverse complement strand
TTTCCTGTCTTTTCAGTCTTGTGTGAGGATTCCAGGTTAGTCGTTTGTCCAAATGTAATCCAAGGTAGCTGATCTGTTCGACAGGGGTAAGAGTAACATCATTAATTGAAACTGTAGGGCAGTCAGTAGGTTTACGACGAAGGGTAAAGGTGATTTGATGGGATTTGTTGAAGTTTATCTTAATCCTACACCATTCTTCGAGGGCTGTGATATGGGAAAATTAACCATGACAAATAAATTACTAGTGAAATAAGTATTTTTATATTTCAATTTATTTTTAAGAAAATAAATCTTTATCAGTCCAAGCGCCCTCTAAGATCCTTAACACTGTAAGGGCGACCTGTAACACATGTAAGTGTTTCCAAATAAGTTCAAAAATAATTTCATTTATATCATTCGTTTAATATTAGTAATTAATTTGAATATTTCAAATTTAACTTGCATATAGTTATTATTTAATGCTTTTTCAATAATGTTTAATTTTTTTTTTAATAATGGGTTTTAAGATATTTTAATTTCAAGTAAACTATTACTCCTACGAAGATAAACATTATAAACTACTTTATAGCTCATTAAACTTGCTTTAATTTGAGGGCTAATAGACATCTGTACTTTAAATGGTTTTTGAGATATAAATTTTTCAAAATAAATTCACTAACTACAGATCTTTCAGTACGTCCCATACAACATTTTTATAAAATGTTGCTTTTTAAAAAGTTATATGTCGAGAACTATTGAACCCAAATAACTCTATTAGGGCTCATATTTTAGAAAATTTACTCTTCTTTAAATGACGTACACTTAGGTTTTCTTGTGTTGTTCCTACTTTTTAAGATACAGAGCTCCGAATGAAAAATTAGTTTTTATTCGCTTTGAAAAGTCGCCATTTTTTATTCCTCCTACCTATACTTGGCAGACTCATCAATTTTGACTAGTACTTATACCTAGTTTTCTATTAAGTAATCAAAAATTGGGGTGAGATAACTACTTTTTTTCTCCTCTTGGGCTCTTGTACTATTAGTACAAGAGCTCACGAGGAGAAAAAACGCAGTTACTTCACCCCAACTTTTGATTACTTAATTGAAATCTACGTATACTTTTTTATTCGGAGTTCTCTATCATTAAAACTACCAACAACAGACAATCTAAGAGAGCATCATTTAAAGTAGAGTAAATTTGCTAAAATGTAAGCCCAAATAAAGCTTTGAATTTATTTTGAAAAATCTATATCTCAAAAACCATTAGACGTACAGATGTCTATTAGCACTCAAATTAAAGCTAGTTTAATGAGCTATAAAGTAGTTCATGACGTTTACCTTCTTAGGAATAGTAGTTTTCATGAAATTTGCTAAAATAAATTGATTTATAGTTGTTCGGACAAATTTTCATTTACCAAATTTATATTCATATGTGAATATCATTAAGACTACTATCCCTACGAAGATAAGTGTCATAAACTACTTTATAGTAAGGTAAATTTCCTTTATTTTGAGTGCTAATACACATCTATAAATCATTTAGTTCCTGAGATATAGATTTCTCAAAATAAATTAACTAACTACTGATACTTCAGTACAGTTATATGAAATGTTGCTTTTTAAAAATATCTCGAGAACTATTGGACGTAAATAGCTCTATTAGGGCTGATATTTCCGAAAATTTACTCTTCTCTAAATAATGTTTTTTTAGATTTTCTAGTGTTGGTGGTACTTTATAAGATATAGAGCTCCGAATGAAAAATTAATGTTTTTTTTTAAGGTTTTGAAACAGCCGCCATTTTTTATTCCCTTACCTATACTTGGCAGACTCATTAATTTTGACTAGTAATTATATATAGTTTTCATTGAAGTAATCAAAAATTGGGGTGAGATAACTGCCTTTTATTCTTCCCGACTCTTGCACTATTATAAGAAAGGAAAATCCGCTAGGAGATCATTATGCATTTAATATTTAGATTTGAGAAGTTTGTCGGGGGGTGCGGTCAGCAAAGAACATAAATAAACAAAACCATATTTATTTATTTTATGCCGATGTTTCGACCTGAGTTTCAAGTCTTCATCAGGGCTATAGAACAAAAAGAGACTACAACATTTAGAGTAACATACAATTGAAAAGGAATAGTATACAAACAAATTTAGAATTATACAAAATATTGAATTAAATCATAAATGATAAAAAATTGATAACTGATAATTGAATAGTACAACATTTTTTTAATTGATTGATATTAAAAAACAAAAAAAATTAATTATCAGTTATCAATTTTTTATCATTTATGATTTAATTCAATATTTTGTATAATTCTAAATTTGTTTGTATACTATTCCTTTTCAATTGTATGTTACTCTAAATGTTGTTGTTATCTCTTTTGTTCTATAGCCCTGATGAAGACCTGAAACTCAGGTCGAAACGTCGGCATAAAATAAATAAATATGGTTTTGTTTATTTATGTTCTTCTTTGCTGACCGCACTCCCCGACAAACTTCTCCAATCATTAATCTACGGTCTACTATCTACACCTCATTTAATATTTCACATGACTTTAAATAGGGTTGCTCACGATCCTATACTTATAACATTTTACGTTTAACACAAATTAATGAATAAACCTATCGTATTTCGTATTTAAGGGAATTATTTTAAATTAAATCTTGGAAATAGATTTATCCGAGCTGGATAGCGTCAGGTGCACCATCAGTTGGCGGATATATTAATGACTACAGGAAGTCGTAGGAAATAACTAGACGGAGAGGATAGGAAAGGATGGAGGATAGGGAAGGATGGAGGATAGGTAGAAAATGGAAAGGGAAAAAAAGATTGAGTTGGGTTTGTCTGAGCTGCATCTGCTTGTAGCATGTGTTAGGCATCTGCCCTACCTGCGGTACGACCACTCAGCTCCAGAGGTAGCGAGGTAGCTCGATCTATTATATAGCGCAAGGGTGGGCAGTACAATGGTGTATGGTTGTCCTCCCCTTCTGATTAGCACTCTACGCCTCGTCAGGTTGTTTAAAGTGGAGAATGGAATCTGGAAGTCCAACATATCAAACAACAAAAATTATGAAGAGAAGATGGTCCAGGGTACGATAATTAATAATTGGAGAAGTTTGTCGTGAGGGGGGGGGGGGTGCGGTCAGCAAAGAACAACATAAATAAACAAAATCATATTTATTTATTAAATAAATCAAAACTTGTATCCTCTTTTCTCTCAACACCTTTTATTTTTCACCAGTCCAACGTTTCGGCAATTTTATAATTTCTTCCTCACATTAGATTTAGAGTTACTTTTGCAGGCTATTCTGCCCAGGTCATTCATTAATTATAAGTTAAAAGCCTATTTTTTTAAAAATTTAAATTCATAAATATTTAATTCTTCTTATATAAGATTATCCACACAAATTCACTACCATATACACAAACCATTGGTAAATGGTATGGTGGAAGAAATTATAATTGAACATGTCCAATCCTCAAGGCTAAAATGGCCGAAACGTTGGACTGGTGAAAAACAAAAAGTGTTGAGACAAAAAAGGATACAAGTTTTGATTTATTTAATAAATAATTACCTTGTTTCAAGAAATTGAAATAACATCTTTATTTATTTTATGCCGACGTTTCGGGTCTTCATCAGGGCTATAGAACAGAAGAGATAACACCTAGCATTTAGAGAAACATAAAATTGAAACGGAATAGTATACAAACAAATTTGGAATTAACAAAATATTGAATTGAATCATAAATGATAAAAAATTGATAACTGATAATTGAATAGTAAAAAAATTTTTAATTGATTGATAATCGTGGAATTAGATGGTAATAGATTGAAAACAGTGAAAGATATAATATAATATCATGTAGGTAAGAAGATATGTATAATATAAGATATACAATTAGTGTCTAAAAAACTAAATAAATAAATTGAATCTACAAATTGAACAGTATGACAGACAATGAAAAATAGTGAGTGCCTTGTATCTGAATTACAGGGTGAGTTTTAACTTATATACTATCCTTAAAAAAAATATATATATACAAAGAAAAAAGGTAGAATATGGAGAATGGGAAAAGAATAAAAAGAATAATAGGGGTATTCATGATGTTGTGTTAAATGTTATATGTTTTACCATGTTCAATGTTATAACTATAGGATTGTGAGCAGCCCTATTTGAAGTCATGTTAAACGTTAAATGCATAAGAGTCCCTAGCGGATTTTCTCAGCAACTTGTTGTATAAGCCTTTATGTTTATAACCTTCCTTCCAGACCCTCATGTTATTGTTTACTTCAGTTTTGATTTAAGTAATTAATTAAAACATGCCTAGAGTGAGTGAAAAGTGGAATTTGTGTGAAAGTTTAGCTTATGAGTGTCTTATTGATCTTCAAACTTGTGAAGAAGAGAATGAAGATGAGCTAATTGACAACTGTATTGAAAGTCACAACAACTAATATGGCGGCGATCTCAACTGGTCTATTGTGTGACGTCATTCTCGATTTAACTGACCAAGTAACAGACTCTCAGCCATGTTAAATGTTATTTCGTTTTACCACGGCAAAAGAAGGCCATTTTTTTCGATTTAACACGAGTTTTTCCATTTAACACGCTTTAACATAGATCATGAATACCCCTAATGTAACAAATATGAGAACGAGAAAGGAAACTCACGTTATGGCGTAGAAGGTATGCCTGCAACTGATGGATTTTATGATTTTTTGAAAGGTCCCTTTCTAAACATCATAAAATCATTTATTTACTTATTTATTTTTATCAATTTTTTAGACACTAATTGTATATCTTATATTATACATATCTTCTTACCTACATGATATTATATTTCATCTTTCGCTGTTTTCAATCTATTACCATCTAATTTCACGATTATTAATCAATTAAATTTTGTTTTTACTATTCAATTTTTTATCATTTATGATTCAATTCAATATTTTGTATAATTCCAAATTTGTTTGTATACTATTCCTTTTCAATTTTATGTTTCTCTAAATGTTTTTGTTATCTCTTTTGTCGGCATAAAATAAATAAATAAATATGATTTTGTTTATTTATGTTGTTCTTTGCTGACCGCAACCCCCGACAAACCTCTCCAATCATTAATCTACGGTCAACTATCTACACCTCATGATAATTAATAATAATAGAACTGGAATGATTAATAATAATAGAACCGTTTACAGTAATAAAAAGAGAATTTTGGAAATTGAGATAAATCTGAATACATCTGCATAGGTTTACAACCATATCAAAGGCCCAAATATATAATAACAATGATAATATATATGATTTAATATAAAGGTCGATAGGTTATCTAATTTGCTCTGATATAATTACAATATAACATACAAAGCAATTTGTATCGGCAAATGTTCTCATACCAGCCTAGCAATTAATTATTGTCAGTAAAACCACAAAGCTTTGAATACATTCCAATAACTTGACATGATATAATAATTCAGTAGCAACTCTATGAGGAGTGGGGATGAGAAATGGATTAAATCAATTATTTGTTATATATGTTTTTTATTTTAATGTTTTCATACTTTTTAGCCTCAGGGTGGATTTGATTTGTTCCGGACAAAATCAACGAATATTGAATATCATACAAGACTTAAAAGACAGGAAACTGCTCGTCGATTCCGACTATTACAACATTTACTAGACAAACGGTTTAAACTTCCAACTCATTACAAAAGACTGATCTACATGACTATAATAAGGCCTATGTCGACATACGGAGTTGAGCTTAGGGCTCCACTAAACCATCGAATTCCTCCAGAATGCCCCTCACTTTGTCACAAATCAAGTCATCCATCAGGACCTCAATGATATGAAACATTTTTACAACATATACAACAGTTTTCGAGTTTTAGCCTATCTTCTACGCTTGACTCCCTGATCAAGACCTGAAACTCAGGTCGAAAAGTCGGCATAAAATTAAATATTGTTTTGTTGTTCTTTGCTGACCGCACCCCCTGACTTCTTCAATCAGTAATCTACGATCAACTATCTACACCGCCTCAAGAGAAAATATTGTATCGATTATCAAATAGGCTGATTTGGCTAAAATTAATGTCCTGGGAAGAATAGCCTGCAAAATGTTTTTAAATTATTGTAAGCCTCATACAAGACTGAAAAGACAGGAAACTGCTCGTCAATTCCGACAATTACAACATTTACTAGACAAACGGTCTAAACTTCCAATCTATTACAAAAGACTGATCTACATGACTTATAAGGACTATCTGGACATATGGAGTTGAGCTTTGGGGCTCCACTAAACCGTCGAATTCCTCTCGAATCCAATCCTTACAGTCCAAAATCCTTAATGCTCCTTACTTTGTCACAAATCAAGTCATCCATCAGGACCTCAATGTCCCATATGTTTATTAAATATTGGAGAGCTTCGGAATGTTTTATATGTTATCTTATGTGTTAATGCTGCTGGGAATGTTAATGCTCCGGTAAGTATCAAAATTAGAATAGGGGATATCTTGGATACAGGGAATTTGTCAAGGGTAAAGACCTCATGTTATTACGAGAATCGACCTATAACCCGTAGTACGGTAGGGTCTCCATTAAAACAGATGCTCCTCAAAGCTACCAAGAGATCAGCTTACTTGATAATAATTGCCCAACTACGACTCTCCGGTAAATATGCAATTACTCTAAATGTGCGTCCACACAAATATATTTTGGACCCACAGAAGCTTTGTCCAGCTAGTGATGTAAGATTGTTTCCATTTTTTGTCGAATAGCCCCGCGTATCATGAGAACCGATTCCGATAAATACCGAAACTAAGCGATATTAACCAAAATCAGTTGTATGAATTTCAGTCTGTACCCTCAGGATTGGATCTTAAACTTTTTTTTATATATGTAACACAAAACTTTGCTTAAAGCTGGATATTTATCGTCCCTATAGGTTGTATTTTTTTTTTAAATATTATTAAATATGAAGTGAGGTTTTTGGTTTTTTGTTTTATTATAACTAATATAGATAGCCCAGTTTAGGTGTATTGTTTGTTATTAGTTTATATAAACGATCTTTAGCTCACCATTTTTGTAAAATTACTACAATTGATTAGTTATGGAATTAATACAGTTTTCCTTATTATTATTATGTCAAAGCCGAACAAATTTTAAATATGGAAATCAGAATTCAAGTTCAAACATAGGACTACATCTCGACAAACGACTGACATGGAATCCTCATACAAGACTAAAAAGACAAGAAACTGCTCGTAGATTCCGACTATTACAACATTTACTAGACAAACGGTCTAAATTCCCAATCCATTACAAAAGACTGATCTACATGACTATTATAAGGCCTATCTGGACATACGGAGTTGAGCTTTGGGGCTTTACTAAACCATCAAATTCCTCTAGAATCCAATCCTTACAGTCCAAAATCCTTCGTAAAATCCTTAATGCTCCTTACTTTGTCACAAATCAAGTCATCCATCAGGACCTGAATGTCCCATATGTTGCCGATTTGGCCAGAACCAGATACCATTCCT
This sequence comes from Halyomorpha halys, assembly GCF_000696795.3. Taxonomy (NCBI): domain Eukaryota; kingdom Metazoa; phylum Arthropoda; class Insecta; order Hemiptera; family Pentatomidae; genus Halyomorpha; species Halyomorpha halys. The sequence goes on along the minus strand of NW_027108636.1, from coordinate 338,826 downwards.
TCCATGATAAAGTTCCGAACCACCCAAATCCACTTGTTTCTAGCCTGGCTTCTCCTTCATTACCTAAGATGCTCCCAGGCGTCTGAAAAGAAGAAGGCCTCGGGATCTTCTCCGCTAGAAATGTTATTGGAGTTCTATCAATGGGTAGATTCACCACATGTTTATATCATGTCACTATATCACCTACAGCAAATTATCTTGTTGTATATAATTTTATACTGTTGTAAATAACAATAAATATTCAAATTCTTATTTTGAATTTCAACTTCTTATATTATAGTAACGTTATATATAACTAGAAGGATTTAATGTAAACTGGAACCTAACATGTGTTTGTTCCCTAGCTAACGTGTAAACAACATTATCGATTAACAATAAGTCTTCCTAGGTTTGGTCAATAAAAACAGCTTTGGAACGGGCCACTGCACACATTTATAACTCACGTGTAAATAAATTTTCTTCTTCATTATCACCAAACCCGACTGATGGCTCGAAGAAAGGTTATTGTCCATTCAAATATCAATATTAATTCAAAACATAGATGATAAAGAATAAATAGTATAATAAGTACTTTTTTATTACTTTGATGAAAACTATGTATAATTACTAGTCTAAATTAGACCCATAACCTAAAAAGCTATATCTTGAGTACTATTGGACGTAAATAGCTCTTTAAGGGCTAATATTTCAGCAAATTTACTCTTCTGTAAATAATGTTCTCTTAGATTTTCTAGTGTTGTTGGTAGTTTTTAAGATATAGAGCTCCAAATGAAAAATTAATGTTTTTTTAAGGTTTTGAAACAGCCGCCATTTTTTATTCTCCCTACCTATACTTGGCAGACTCATCAATTTTGACTAGTAATTATACATAGTTTTCATTAAAGTAATCGAAAATTGGGGTGAGATAACTGCCTTTTTTCTCCTCTTGTACTATTAGTACAAGAGCACACGAGGAGAAAAAACGCAGTTACTTCACCCCAACTTTTGATTACTTAATCTTAAATCTATGTATAATTTTTTATTCGGAGTTCTATATTTTTAAAACTACCGACAACAATAGAAAATCTAAGAGAGCATCATTTAAAGTAGAGTAAATTTGCTAAAATGTAAGCCCAAATAAAGCTTTGAATTTATTTTGAAAAATCTATATCTCAAAAACCATTCGACATACAGATATCTATTAGCACTCAACTTCAAGCTAGTTTAATGAGCTATAAAGTAGTTTATGACGTTTACCTTCGTAGGAATAGTAGTTTTCATGAAATTTGCTAAAATAAATTGATTTATAGTTTTTCGGACAAATTTTCATTTACCAAATTTATATTCATATGTGAATTTTCTTCCCGGCTCTTGTACTAACTATACTACTTCCGATTCTCCCCTAGAATGAATCTCCTGGCAAGAGATATCCGTTTACGTCTTTAAGAATGACTTCCTTTCCTTCCTTCTTGATCGAATTCCTATACACCTTCTACTTTTTGGGTAATCATGCTTAGGGGGTGGAACTTAGGACTCAACCTAACCGTCTTCTCTCTAGGTGTTCAAAACTCTTTATGCTCTTTCGCTTATCTTTATTGCTTGTCATGTTGTGGGGCCGTCCGTAGCTTCGGTGGGTGAGGCGCGGGTCTTTGCAGCCTGAGAACTGCGGTGGTACCGGTTCGAATTCGGCCCGGAGGGTGGACTTTTTTTACATTTCAGCGGCAGTCCACGAAATGCAAGCTTGACCCCACCTTGGCTAGAATACGTTGGTCACCTCTAGATAACTCCGTATGTCAGAAATGACCAGGAAAGAGAACATTAAAAAAAAAAAGTCTTGTCATGAAGTAGTCATCTGGTGCTTTACCTGTTCGTAAATGCTTTATTAGGGGTATTCATGATATGGTGTTAAATCTAAAATGTTTTACCATGTTAAATGTTATAAGTATAGGATTGTGAACAGCCCTATTTAAAGTCATGCTAAATGTTAAATGCATAAGAGCTCCTAGCGGATTTTCTGAGCAACTTGTTTAGTAACCTTTCCTGCCAAAACTTCATGTTGTTGTTGTTCACTTCTAAGTTTTAATTACAGTAATTTATTACAACATGTCTTGAATAAGTGAAAATTAGTAGTGTAAAAGTTTGGCTACTGATTGTATTTTTTAAAAAGTCCAAAACAAAAGACAAAAGAAAAAAAAAATACAAACTACAAGTAACCTAATCCGACAACAATTAAAACGGTGACAAGCTCTGCTGGTCTGTTTCATGACGTCATTCTCCATTTAATAGACCTAGTAACACACTCTCAGCCATGTTACATGTTATATCGTTTTAACATGGCGAAAGAAGGAAATATTTCTACATTTAACACGCTTTAACATGTTAAACTAAAGATCATGAATACCCCTATTGGTCCTTAATGCCCCTGACCCCCAAGTGCAAGCCGACCCCTTTTACCTGGTATTTATGAGCCGAAAATGATTATCCAGAATAATTATTTAATTAAATTTAACTTTTTCCTACATCACCACCCTCGAAGAATGGTGCCAAAACTGGAGGATTAAAATAAATTCCAATAAATCCCACCAAATCACA